>NW_026782399.1:0-70996 GCF_031769215.1 Ylistrum balloti | reverse complement strand
ATGTGATAATGTAATTAAATTACTATTTTTAATTTTTTTCTTTTTTTTAATAAAACTCCACTTAAAATTGATAAATAAGGAAATTCAATTATCATACCCATAATTAATGCCGAATAAATTAAAGGTTCGTTCGGAAACACTGTTCCTGTAATTCCAAGCATTATTGGAGTGTTTCTTGCTGAAGTTGTCATTGAAAATAATACAAAATCTTTGTAATTTAATTTAAAAAATTTTGAAATAATCTTAACTAAATAATATATTACAAAAAAGAAAATAAATACTGAAAATAGTAATAACAATAATATAGATAATATATCAACAATAGTTAAAATATTTACCGCGGATAAAGAAGAAACTATTAAAACTAATGAAATGTTGATTAAAATACCTATAAATTTAAATGATCTTTCTAACCATTTTTTATTTAATAATTTTAGCAATATAAAATGTAATAAAACCCCTAATACAAAAGGGATTAAAAACCAATCAATTAAAGTTGAAAACATTTCTATAATACTAATACTAACACTTTTTTTCATAAAAATAGATAAATATATTGGATATAGCAATATTTGAATAATCATATTGATTGGAATTAAAAGTGAACCCAAACCAATATTTCCTTTTGCAACTCTTGTAAATCCTAAAAACCAATCTGTACAAGGTGCCATAAAATAAATTAATAGACCAAGCATTACTAATTCATTTCCTCTAAAAAAAGCATTTGAAATTATAAAACCAATAATTGGAATTAAAATAAAATTAGTTGCTAAAATAACTCCTAACAATTTATAATTTTTAATTGAGTTAAACAAATTTTCAAAAGGAGTTTCTAAAAAAATTAAAAAAATCAGAATAAATAACATGTAATCTGTATAATTTGAAATAAAAACAGATAAGCCATGAAAAATAAATCCTAGAATTGAACCAAGTATAATTGATACTAGAAAAATAATTGGCATCAGATATTCTTTTTTCATTTTTCTCTTTTAACTTTTTACATTATTTATTTTTAATTAAATTAACAATCACACTCATTATCACAACAAGACAAATCGTCTAAATAAAAATTCATACTTCCGTATTCTTCAATTGTTTGTTGAACTAAATCTGAATTTTCAATTCCTAATTCTTGAGAAATTTTTTTCCCTACAATGACAAAACGTTGTCTAAATTTATATATAAAACAAAAAATTACATTTTTGTGTCTTACTTGTGGACCTACTAAAAACAAATTTTTAGTGATTGTGGATTCATCAAAATCATTTAATTCAAGTATTCCATCTTTATAAGAAAATAAATTTTTAATTAACTTTAAACTTGATTCAAATCCAATTGCTAAAATTGGTTTTGATTTAGTTTTAAATACATCTCCTGATTCACAAATAACATTATACTCAAAATTATTTAAAGTGATTTCTTTAACTTTTTGAGATGTATGAATTGTAATGTTTTTTTTAGTTTCTTTGAATCTATCTTTAGTGTAAGGAGATAATGAATAACTTGAATCACTTCTTAAATCTCCTAACTCTTTACAAGATTCTAAAATAATTGATTTCTTATTTAATTTACTTAATTGAATTGCAGAATCTAATCCTGATTCATAGCCTCCAATAATTACAAAAGAATCTCCTTTTATCTTATTAAAAGATTTAATTTGCGAGTTATGAGTACAATTTTCAGAACCTTTGATTTTATTCAATTTAGGATATTGAAATTCACCACCTGCCCAAATTAAATATTTTGCAATATAGGTGTCTTTTGAACTAACTAATCTAAAAGTTCCATCCTCTAATTTTTCAACATTAATAATATCAACTCCAAAAGTAACTTTTAAATCATATTCTTCAGCAACTGATTCTAAATATTTAGAGTATTCTAAACCTGTAGGATGCTCAGTATCTAAACTATAAGCTGGAGAAGTATCTGGAGAAATTGAATTTAAATCAGGTGCATTAAAATAATTTCCAGTAAAACTAGGAGAAAGTAATCTCATAGTCTTTGGCCATTTCTTAAATGAAGAACCAACTGAATTTCTTTCTAAAATTATATAATCAATCCCCATTTTCATTAAAACAACACCCATTCCAATTCCTGCTGGTCCTGCTCCTACTATTATTACTGATTTTTTTAAAATTTTTTCTTTCATCGTTAATAAAATTAATTAATAATTATTATCAATAAAATAAAATTTAATTCTTTTTTTTTCGGAAAATTTAACAACAAATCCCGATAATACTCATACTGTTTTTGGCGCAATTCAATTTCACGGGGCAAGCCCTCACTAATGGAGTGGGTGAGGGTGTCGAATTTGTCAAGGATGGAAACGATGCGGGCTTGTTCGGCTTCATTTTTAGGAATAGGTATATTGTATTCCATAATCTTTAACTTGTTGCCACGAGGCATTTTTGCGCCCTTAGCATGCTGCATATTGTATTCAAAGTTCTTTGTGTTTCCGCCAATACTTGATACAAATTTTCTGCGGTTTTAGTAGAAACAAATGAACTTACGTTTTTATCCGTAATATGAATCACAAGCACATCACCGTTCGTGCCACCAATACGATCTGTATGCCAAATCTTCTTTAGATATGGACGTATATTACCGATTAAAATATCACCTTCGCGGTATTCTGTAAGGTTGCCAGATGTTGGAACATGGCTTGATTCTTCTTTTCCAGCGCGATTTTGCAGAAGGTTATCAACCCCGACATAATTCGTTTTATCCAGTTGAGCATGGCTTATGCGGGTCTTGGAGTATTGTGCAATTTGTTTAAACCGCAACATTGTGGTTTTCCACTCCACCTCATCCTCATCAAAAGTCAACAGTTGATCCCGATAATAGGTGTATTGTTTTTTGCGGGCGGTAAGCTCGGTGGTAAGCTCGGTGGTAAGCTCGGTGAAGGCGTCTAAAATTCGCACAATCTCCGATTGAATTTTCAGCGACTTTTTTGGATTATTCGGGCATGGGATGGGGATAAGTATTTTTTCAACCTAAAGAGTATTTTGCTTTCAGTATCAATATGTTTTTTAAAGCAGGGTAATCGATGAAATCATAACCTTGAATGCCAGAATAGACATGGCTTTTATACACTTTAATATATCACTAAATCAATATCAAAATTTATAAACATTGCACGAGATTCAATAATACCAATTTTATTATAACCGCATACATTTTTAATGGTAGAATTTCCTGTTCTATGAAAAACCAAATCCAATAATTTGCACCATCAGTTGTCCAAGAAATATATTCTCCCTCAAGAATCGTTTACTAATCTTTTTATTTTCTTCTTGTATAATTTTTTGCAGCCTTTGGGTGACTCCGTTGTAAACTACAGGAATTTTCCAGATATTATCCAACTAGGTATTCTTTTGACATCACACGACCACGTTTCAATGTGCCTATATCCCCCAACGGCATCCACTCCACCTCCGCACCATCCAATAGTTTTTCTAAATAGTTCGGCTTGCTCATTTAATGCTCATTTATTAATCTGTGCAATAATTTTATCAATGTCGCTACGAAGCCTATCAATTTTCTTAACTGTCGTTTTAATCTCCGAATTCAACTCCGTAATATTAATCACCTCGCGTGTGTCCTTTGCCTCTACATAACTGCTCACTGATAAATTATAGTCATTCTCCTTGATCTTTTTAAGAGGGACAGATTGGGCGATATGAGCGATATTTTTCTTACTATCAAACACATCCATGATTTTTTTAATATGCTCATCAGTCATCACATTATTATTGGTTTCTTTTTTGAAAAATTCTTCACCGCTAGCATCGATAAACTGGATGTTGGTATCGGGCTTGTTTTTCGCCAGCACCAAAACCGTTACCGCAATGCTGGTGCCATAAAAAAGATTAGGCGCAAGGGAAATCACCGTTTCTATATAATCATGATCTACGAGGTATTTTCGGATTTGCTGTTCTGCGCCACCGCGATAGAAAATACCGGGAAAACAGACAATGGCTGCACGCCCCTTGCTGGACAAATAACTGAGTGCATGCATTATAAAGGCAAAATCTGCCTTGGATTTTGGTGCGAGCACACCGGCTGGGGCAAAGCGGTCATCATTAATCAGTGTTGGATCGTCCGACCCAATCCACTTCACCGAATAAGGCGGATTAGAAACAATCGCATCAAAAGGCTCGCCATCGCCAAAATGTGGATTCATAAGTGTATCGCCTCGCTTAATAGAGAACTTATTATAGCCAATGTTATGCAAAAACATGTTCATGCGGGCAAGGTTGTAGGTGGTGTGATTGAGTTCTTGACCGAAAAAACCTTCATCCACAATATCATCATTAAAAATTTTCTTGGCTTGCAGCAACAATGAACCAGACCCACAAGCGGGGTCATAAATTTTATTAATCCTGGTTTTGTTATGCATCGCCAGCTTTGCAAGTAATTTGGATACATGTTGTGGAGTGAAAAACTCACCACCAGACTTTCCCGCGTTTGCGGCATAGTTATGAATGAGAAACTCATAGGCATCACCAAATAGATCAATCTGACTGCCATTAAAATCCTCAAAATTCAACTCAGCAACTCCTTTAAGAACAGCACTCAAGCGGGAGTTTTTTTCTTTCACTGTGCTGCCAAGACGAATATTGGTGGTATCAAAATCGCCAAACAGACCCTTGATATCATCTTCGGAATCGTAGTCACTTGCTGATTTTTCGATTTCTTTAAATATAGTGGCGAGGTCGGTATTCAAACTTTCATTGTTATTGGCATTTTTAACGACATTAACGAAAAGCTGACTAGGGGAGATAAAGTAGCCCTTTTCTTTAATTACTTCGTGTTTGATTTCGGGAGTGATGGCATCATCAGAAAACTCAGCATAATTGATGCTCTTATTACCAGCTTCCATGTGGCTAGTGAAATTTTCACTGATGAAGCGGTAGAAGAGAGAGCCAAGCACATACTGCTTAAAGTCCCATCCATCGACTGCACCTCTGACATCGTTAGCGATTTTCCATATTTTGTTGTGTAGCTCAGCGCGTTGTTCATGACTTGTCATGACGATGTCTCCTCTTTGATTTCTACTACTTTCAATAACTTTTCATTTCATCACTAAGAATCTAAAAGCCCTCGAAGCCATTTCTGCAACAAAATAACTTCTTTGTCGTTAAGGCTGTGGCCGAGGGTTTCGTCTTCATACCAATTAATATTGAATCCCCTATCCGCGAAAACATGGCGGTGCTGATCCCCGAGTTTGAATGGAACCACCAAATCCTGATGACCGTGAGCCATGAAAATCGGAAGGGTTTTATAATGATCTAACGAACCATCCTCTATTTCATTGATACTAAGATGATAAGCGGACAAGCAGATAAGCCCCGCCAACTTTTGTGGATAGTGCAACCCTGCTTCCAAACTCATTGCCCCTCCCTGCGAAAAGCCCCCTAATACAATATTTTTGGCGGGGATGCCTTCCTTGACCAAGTCATCTAAGAGTTGATGAATGATTGACACCGAATGAGTGATGCTTTGCCTATCAATTTCCCTTTCAAAATCCATGCTAAGAATGTCATACCAAGCCCTCATCACCATTCCCCCATTAATTGTTACAGGAATGGGAGGAGCGTGGGGCAAAATCCATTTGAGCTGAACCTCCTTCAAATCTAAATTCAAAAGACGGGGAAGGTCTTCAAAGTCATGTCCATCCGCTCCTAATCCATGAAGAAAAATAATGGCATGGGTGGGCTTACCCGATGGTGAGACAACAATCACTTCCAACTATCGATGATTAAAAAAAGCATCATTCAATACTTTAATTGCTTTCTCGTAATTTTTTCGGTCGATAACAAATTGCATGTTGACCTGCCTTAATGATTGGCTCATGCACATAACACTGATTCGATTTTCACCAAGGGCAGTCGCCGCTCTTTGAAGAACCCCAGGAACTGCGATATTCGTTCCAATCACACAGACGACAGCGATCTTTTCAATGGTGAGTGATTGATACTTCTTTTTCTTCAAAGACTTAATGAGTTCCCGAGTTAGACTCTTCTCCCAAATCACTTGAGAAATACTATTGGCATTGGTCGTCTTAATGACATAACTAATATTGTGGTTGTAGAAAATATTGGATATCTCATTGTCAATACCCGGCGTGCCCACCATTTTGGGGTCGTGCACTTCCACTAAAACCATTTCTTTGGAACCCGTGATGATCTCCACTTTAGCCTTCATGCCCTTGTAATCCCTTCTAATGCATGTTCCAGAATGATTGGGCTCAAAGGTGTTTTTCAAACGCAGGTTGATTCCGTTTTTTTCCAACGGTTTGGAGGCTTGGGGGTGGATCGCCTCCATCCCAACATCAGCTAATTGATCCGCTACATCGTAATTGGTGTTGCCTACTGGCTTAGTGTTCTTTTCCCCTGCGATGGACGGATCGGCTGATGAAAGGTGATACTCCTTATAAATGGTGACCTCGGGAATGGTTTTTTTCAATTTTTTCTTAATAAGAATTGACACTTTGCTAAAAGTAATATCGGAATACCCACGGTCGAACCTCCTCATTAATCCTTCCGTTCCTTTCACATAGCCAGTTACAAAAGAAATTTGTTTGGAGAAATCTACCTTTTGTAGCCTTTCAAGCAATCGCTCATCAACGGTTAAGTTTCTTGAATCGCTCCAGCCACTCATATCGATGAATTCGGCTTGATACCCATGGGCTTCCAAGATTTTAGCTGAATTGTAAGCGGAATGCACCTCCCCAATTGAAGACAAAATTTCTCTAGCTGCCAGAAGGATATTTTCTCGCAAAACATAGCCCGAGGTGAGCACGCTCTCCAAGTCCTTTAAAAGAAATGTGATCGCATTAATCCGTTCTTCAATGAACCGATTTGCCTCTATTACATTTAAACCTATTCCATCAAATTTGCTGTTGATCGTTTTTAAATTCTTTAAAAGTGCACGGATGGAGGAATCAAAACCCTTTTTTTGTACAAACTTATGGTAGATACCTCCCTCTTTGGTTTTTTTATTTTCCAGAAGTTTATTTGTCACTCCCGCATAGGCAGAAACCACAAAAATGCGGTTGTAGGGCGATGATGGTAGGGTGAAATTACTTTTATTTAAGATGACATTGTTAAGCACTTTGTCAAACTGAATCATTGACGTGCCGCCTATTTTTTCAACACTAATCATTGGAATTATGGATCGACTGTAAATCCTCCGTTCGTGTAGCTTGCCTTCACATAGCGATTGCTATAGTTGAAATTCAATGCTCCTTCTGAAAGATTAACTGAAACCCACCAGGCATTATCGTTTTCCTTGCTAATATAAACCTCTCCTCTCGTGAATTGAGTAGGTTCATTCATCAATTTGTAATAATACACTTCCAACTGAGAAGGGAATGCATCATTGGTAAAAACATGATTGTTCGTTGAAGTGGCATTTTGTAATTTAATAAAAAGTCTGCTGTCGTATTCTTTAAAATCAACATTCCATCCATCGTGATAATAAATGTCATCTCTTTGATTGAATAAGAAAAGCCGATCAGCTCCAGCATTGGTAGACTCCAATACGGGAATATTGTAATCATGATTAGCTATGCCACTGGATTGCAAATTATAAGTGAGATCGTCAAAAAGATAATAATCATCGGTTCCCGGATATTTTTTTTTAAATGAGTCCTCATCTGGATACGTTGAACCGCAACTTGAAAGTATGAAAATAATAATTAAAAGAAGAGAAATAAAGTATTCAAGAGAAGACGAATTGGAAGCTGGACGACTTTTAAACACCGTTCAAATTCTAACATGTTTAAAAATCAAAGAATTCTTCGAAATCAGCTTACTTGATAGCGAAATAAGTAATAAAGTTATGCCACTTGAAAGTAATTGAGACCTCTTTAAATCCAATTTCTTTTAATTGCTTAATGTAGGTATCACTAAAATTGGGAAGGAGCACTTTATCAAGAGAATCCTTTTTGCGTGCAATTTCAGATTGGGTGTAATTGTTTTTTTTCTTGAAATCGAAATAGGATTTTTGAAAATGTTCATTCATTCTTTGACCACGCTCTTTAATCTTCTCGCTCAAGACGAAGCCGCCCTGTTTTTGAAGTGCTTGATAAATTTTTCTCAAAAGCTTCAGTCTCTGATTGGGGGGAATGAATTGCAATGTGTAATGCATGAAGATCATGGAGCAGGGTTTCATCTCAAGTTTTCTTAAGTCTGCACAAGTAAATTCAATATTCAATTTTTTCTTATCAGCATTTTGCTTGCTTTCTAACTTCCTCACGGCTTGGGTAATCATCGCTTCAGATTGGTCAACTCCAATAAATTGTGCTCGTTGGATTTTTTTATTCATAGAATTTTCCATTTCTAACAAAAAACTTCCCGTAGAGCATCCAAGGTCGTAGATTGAGTGAATTCCATTTTTACTAAATCGGGATTTGGATCGTGTTGCGAGTTTTACCGATGGGATTTGATTTAAAATCATTTCAGCGAAGGAAATGCTTAATTTCATTACATGGTGATAGTGTGGAATTGACCTTAGCAGCATGTCATCAAAAACCTCTGCAACCCTTTCGTCAAACACAAAGGAAGTAGGATAAGGAGGCTTCTTAAAAAGTTTGTCTTTCATAAAGACTATCAATTGTTATTTAAGCGATAAATAATCATCTTTCTCGAACACATTGAGAAAAGGGTTTTCCTTTTCAAGATGATTGTGCAGGTAATCCTCCACAGATTCTTGCAAAGTATGCTTAATTTTGAAATATTCTCTCCAGTCAACCATATTGGCTTGCGTGAAATATTGATAATTTTTTCTTAAGCTTTCTGGAGTAGGGATGTATTGAATATTTTTTTTCGCAATGGGGATCACCAATTCTTTGAAAGTGGAAGCCTTTCCTGTCCCTAAATCAAATAAAAAGGACTGTTCATTCATCTTGTTTTTTTTAATTTCACCTAATCGAGTCATCAATAAATACATAGCAACACAAACATCTTTGATATAAACAAAGTCCCTTTTCTGCTCACCGTCTTTGAAATGGGGGTTATGCGATTGAAAAAGTTTGACTTCCCCTTTTTTTTCCATTTGTTGATAAGCATGATAGACCACCGATGCCATTGACCCCTTATGATATTCATGAGGACCAAAAACATTAAAAAATTTAATGCCCGCATATTCGGGAGGGGTGTTTCCTTCAATGATCTGTCTTTCCACCCACAGATCAAAAAGCTGTTTGGAATAACCGTACTTATTAAGCGGGGTTAGCTTCTTGATGTCGGGGTAATTTGGGAAGTCTTTTGATTGGTGAAAATTACCATAGGTGGCAGCCGAAGAAGCATAGATGAAAGTCGATCCTTGATCCGTGGCTACTTGCCAAAGCCTCTTAGAGAATTCATAATTATTTGAGAAGAGAAAGTCCATATCCTTTTCAGTGGTGGAAGAACAAGCACCGAGATGGATCATCACATCAAACTTATTTTTTTGAATGGTCTCCCATAGGTTTTCAACTAAGATAATGTCACTAAAATGGAGATTGCGGACATTTTTCCATTTTTCCTCTGTACGAAAGCGGTCGCAAAGAACAATGTCGTTGTAGCCTTTTTTGTTAAGGTACCAAAGAAAGGCGCTACCAATGAAACCCAATCCCCCAGTGATTAAAATTTTTTTTCTTTCCATAATTAGTTTTGGTTATTAGTTTTGATTCATAGAGTTTTTTAAAAATTGAGTGTTGATCAAAGCATATTTCTCAAAGATTTTTGGAGTAGTCTTGAGAGTTAGGATTTCTAATTTGCCGTTCTCTCCCCCGATGATTATTTCTATATCCATATCTCCATCAAGATCGGCAACCAAGGGTGTACTACTCACATTAAAATTAAGTGCATAGGCGGGAAGGAAAAGGTTATGATTCTTACCATTGATTAAATACACATCTCCTTTTCTTGATACAATCAAAATATCGTCGATCCCATCATGATCGAAATCAAAAACAACTGGACTGCTGATAAAGGCAGTTGGACGAGAGAAAATATTTTTTAATTCAATAGAGACTTGTCTTTCTTCGGGAGAGATGTTAATTTGAGTGAAAAACAGTTTGCCGTCTTCACTCGCCAATACGGCTTGATCAATTCTTTTCTCGCTAAATCTCCCCTTAGCTGGTGAACTAATAAATGGTTTTTCCCCTTTCCCCTTACCAAGAATTTCCCCATGGGGTGATAGGATGAACACCTCTCCATTCAAACCGCTCGCAAATAAGGAATGATCGCTAAAGGCATTTTTTTCCCCCATTCTTGTGAATATTTCTCGGTCGATAAACTGTCCCCATAGAAGCGATGCCTTGAAACCAGTGTCGAATTGTTTTTCCCAAATCAATCCCCCACCTGTCGCATCTAAAGCAATGACACCCCCTTCCTCACTCGCTGCAAATAAAACAGGGTTTTCCAGCTCAACATAGAGGAGGGAAGGAAAGATTTTCTGTCCAATCAAAGGAGAGTTTTCGTTCACCCAAATAACCTCGCCATAGGAAGAATTGACTGCCCATATTCTTCCCTCCATACCAGCAATAAAAAAACTTTTCGACAAACTAACGGGTTTAGAGTAAAGCGGCTCGGAAAAAAACTCTTCTCTTGATTGATAAAAATAATTGCCGTCTTGATTGATGGTAAAGAATTTCCCGCCTTGGGTGACAACCAGCACTTCATCGGGATCTTTGTCATCAACATCAACTGCAGCTAGCGAAGCAACCGCTGAACTCCCTAACTGAGTGCGGTAAAGCTGTTTCTTGGTTCGAGGATCAATGGCTTGAATAAACCCAAGACTATCAACAAAAATTAAATCTTGAAGCCCATTCTTGTCCACATCCATGATAATGGGAGTGGAAAAAATAGGAGCTGGGCTCTCCCATCCCCAATAGCGTTCCATTTGAACTTGCTGAAGTGTTGGTTTAGAAAAATAATTGATAAAATAAAACGTCCAACCTGAGAGAATGACAAGTCCAAAAATGACAAATGCCCTGTGTGAAAAAAACTGCTTGATGAGGTTAGGTTGCTCCTTAGGAGTTTCATGGTCTGGGTTTTTTGATGAGGAGCCCGATGATAGGTCATTGAACATCTCTTCTATTTTTTTGTTGATAACTCGCTTTGGTAAGGGGGACTTGGAATCATTCATCGGTTAAATTATTTTATCATGAATGAAGGGGGTCTTTGGATGTGACTCTCTAACGATGCCACTTCAATAATCAATAAAAAAGGGTAAGAATAATGATCAAAAACTATTTTTATTTGGTTTATCCTTTAATTGTCTGTTTAACTCAGATAAAAACTGCATGGCTTCCAATGGCGTTTTTGTATTGATATCAAATTCCAATAAGGATTTTTCTATTGGGGTGGGAATACTTGATTGCTTTGGGTTAGAAGATGAAGAAGAATTTTTAGAAACTTGATCCACTCCTTTTTCGGGCTGTTTGCTTTCCAATCGATGAAGTATTTCATGAGCCCTTTGAATAACTGGAAATGGCATTCCTGCCAATTTAGCAACGTGGATACCGTAAGACTTGGAAGCCATCCCTTTGATAACTTTTTTAAGAAAAATGATTTCTTCTCCTTCTTCTTTAACAGTTACATGGTAGTGTGAGATACCCTTTTTTTCACTAAGTACAATAAGTTCATGGTAGTGGGTGGCAAACAAAGTTTTGGGTTTTCGCCCTTCCTCATTAAGGTGCTCAATCAGACTCCATGCGAGTGCGATCCCATCATAGGTACTGGTTCCGCGTCCTATTTCATCCATGATGATTAAGCTTTTCGATGTCAGTTTTCTAAGGATGTTAGTTGTCTCCTTCATTTCCACAAAAAAAGTTGATTCTCCTTGCACTAAGCGATCCCCCGATCCGATACGAGAGAAAATGTTATCACAAATAGGAATAACGGCTGATTGAGCGGGAACAAAACTTCCAATTTGAGCGAGGATAACAATGATAGCGTTCTGTCGCAGGAATGTTGACTTCCCAGACATGTTCGGTCCCGTTATAATTTCAATTGTATTTTCCTCATTTCCGATCTCCAAATCATTAGGGATAAAAGGTTCTCGAATATGCTCTTCAATGACAGGATGGCGTCCTCCTTTAATACACAACATTCCTTCATTAATCACCTGAGGTTTCACATAATTTTTCGTCACTGCTAATTCAGCAAAACTAGCAATTAAATCAATGTCCGCAATGGAGGAAGCAATCGATTGAAAAAGTCCTACTTGTTTAGCAATTTCATCTCTTAATCCCATGAAAATTTCTTTTTCTAACGCGCAAGATTTTTCCGTTGCTTCTATAATTTTCCCCTCAAGCTTAATGAGCTCTTTCGTCGTAAATCTTTCACAATTGACTAAACTTTGTTTAGGAATGAAATATTCTGGAATATTTTTTAAGTTATGCTTGCGAGTTTCAAAGAAGAAGCCTAGGTTACCGTTATATTTTATTTTTAAATTGGTTATAGTACTTTTTTGTCTTTCTTTTGCTTCTAATTGGCTAAGAAGTTCCTCGGAATTTTTCTTAATAAGAAAATATTCGCTAAGTTTAGGGTCAATGTCGGGTTTAACAATGCCACCTTTTTGAAAGTCATTACCAGGCGAGCTGACCAAACAATCATCAATCCTCTTAATCAATTGAAGAAGTACTGGCATCATTTTTTCAAAAAGTTGAATGTTATGGTTGAGTGAAGACACAAGTAGATTAGGATTTTTCCCCAGTACTAATGAAAAAAGTTGATGAATGCATCTAAGAGATTGCTTTAAAGAGATGAATTCCCTTGGTAAAACTTTTTTTAAAACAATGCGAGACCCTATCCTTTCCAAATCGGAAATGTTCTTTAATTGACTACGAATCTCCTTAAGTGTATGGGGGTGAAGGTAGAGATACTCGGTTTGATCAAGGCGATAATTGATGAGTTCGGCATTAAGAGATGGCAGGGCAATCGATTCTTGGAGTTTTCGTGCTCCCATTGAAGTAAGAGTGTAATCAATAACGGAAATTAAACTGTATTTTGAAGTGTGATCAAGGTTGTTTTTAAAAATTTCCAAGTGGACTAGTGTTTGGAAATCCAATGCCATGTAGTTTTTCTTGGATATCCATTTGGGTTTCTGTAAATAGGTGATGATTTCATTTTGGTTGCTTTCAGCATAGTTAAGTAAGAGGCACAATCCTTGAGCGAGAGGATAATCGGGATATTGAGGATCGCTCCAAAAATTACTTAATGGAGATGATGAGGAATCATTTTCTTGAGAGTCTTGAGAATCTAACGGGGTTTTCGAAAAAACCCTGTTAAGACGATTAGTTATGGTGGCATGGTCTGGTTTATCCAAGTAGTTAATAATCGCATTCGGATAATTATTTTTGATTTTTTCTATATTATAAAAACTCTCTTGAGATCCACCTGTTTCGTCCTCTTTGAAAAGAATAACTTCCTTAGGAGAATAGTTTTCAAAAAATCTATCGATTTCGTTTTCCAAATCCTGCTTGTCTTGTAAACTAACAAAGATCGTTTCACCCGTTGAAATATCAAGAGCAACCAAAAAATAGGAATGGGTAGAAACTAAAAGATTCAAAGCCGCTTCATTAAAGGAAAGGTGAATAATAAAGTTTTTTTCTTTTTCCAACAAATTAAAATCATCCAAGGTTGTCCCGGGTGTGATGATTTGTGAAACCTTCCTTTCAACTAATTTTTGAGAAGAGTCTTCTGGTTTTTCCATTTGTTCGACAATGACAATTTTCTTGCCTTTGGAGATCACCTTTTGAGTGTAATGATGGAGTTGTTGGTGCGGGAAACCACACATGTAAATGTTATTCCTCTTAGTGAGAGTGATATTTAAGATTTTAGAAACTTCAACGGCCTCTTCGCTAAAAATTTCATAAAAATCACCCAAGCGGAAAAAAATATACTTGTCGGGATGTTGATTTTTAATTTCAAAGTATTGCCTCATCATAGGAGTTAATACTTTCATTTTTGAGCCAATAGATAAATGCGAATGGGTGGCGGATAACCTTCTGTGGTTTGACCGTCTTCAGCCAGCCCTTCTTTTAAACTGTCGATTGGAGAATGAACGGTTCTGCGTTGCTCTTCTGGAAGGATAGGCTCTTGTGCAAGGATTTCAATGTGACTAAAATTAGTCCGCTTCATCCAGTTGACAAGAGCAGTCGGTGTGGGAAGAAACCAAAAACCCTTCTTGCCAGTATAGGTCTTCTCAGGAAATAAACAAACATTCCCATCTTCAGCAATTCCTTGACAATCAATCACGACCTTTCCGCCTGGCTTCAAACTATTTCTTATAAGTTGTAGGATTTCAATAGGATTGGGATGGTGATAGAGAATACCCAAACAAAGTATCCAGTCAAAACTCGCTTTAAAATAATGGAGACAGGAGAACCCCATAAGAAGAAATGAAAGACGACTAAGAATGGAGGAGGACAACAAGGAAGTTAAAAAGGTATATTGTAGAAAATATTTGGAAACTGGATCCATCCCTACAATTAATGAAGGAGATAGCGAGAGTAGTCTTAACATGAAATAACCATTGTTGCATCCAAGGTCACAGACCACTTTGTCTTTGATGTCAAGGATTTCGCGAAGGCGATCCCACTTGATGGAGGAATCCCATTCTGAATTAATGAGTGTCGAAAAAAAATCAATTGGTCCTTTCCTCCACGGAATGAGATCCTCAATCAATTGACTTTTGTTTTGCTGAAATTTTTCTATTTCTGCTTTATCGACAATCTTGTCTTCTTTAAACGAAAATCGGATTGGATTTTCTGTATGATCAAAACAAACAGGGTTTAAAAGTTGAGTCAATTGCTTGAAGTTGGAAATTTGATTGAGAAGATCAGCATATTCCTGTTGCAGAAGAATTTCTTGATAAGCTTGCTTTTCCATCAATTGATATTTTTTTTCCAGTGATATGATGGGAAGTACTTTTTCAAAATTGGTCGATAAACGACATTCTGGATACACTTCTATCTCTCTATGCTGTGATACAAAATATTGTTAGATGCATCCGTAATGATTAAGACAATTTCATCTGCCGAGCTTTTAAAAAAAAATTCCTCCGTAAGTCCGTCAAACACTCCATCAACTGGATTGATTAGGTAAACGGTTTTTTTATCGTCAGTGTATTTAACGGACTGGATGGATGAAAGATTGTCTGTTGCCTTAAATGAAATGGAGCTTGATGTCAATTTGAGATTATTAACATGAGGTGGCTTGTTATCAAAGACATGGAAGGCGGAAAGAGCCTCATGCTTATAAGATTTTCCTATTTCATTGTTGAGATTATCTTCAGCAACAAGTTTAAACTGATAAATTCCATCAATGAATTTATAACCATCTAGAAGGATTAAATTATTTAGATAATTTCCCCTAAAAACTTTCCACTGAGAAAACTGCGAAGAAGAAGACTTAGACTTCTTTTTGATGCGATAATAAATTTGATAGGTGAGGGTATCCATATCAGGATTTTCTACTTCCCAGTTCATTACAAAATTTTTCTTTCCAACTTGATTGAGAAGAGCTTCGGGAGATCCATCTATTTTTAAGGAAGAAATTAAACTGTCTCCCGTTGTTGAGAAGGTTGTGTTAAGCGACTTATCAATGTCAAAAACCTCTAAAACACCTTCACCGCTTTGATTGAAGGTTTCAAGAGGTAAGGGCATCAAGGGGTTTTGTTTGAAGATTTTAAGAGACAAGATACGATGCGGCTTGTTTGGAACCCCATAGAAAAACTTCACTTCGTGAATTTGTGGGCTACTATCCCGCCTCCTTCTCATCTCAACTGCCAATTGAAGGAATCTCGCCGATCGACTGTCGATTTTCTCTTTCACCTCTTGCCACTCACTCCAATACTCTTCTGGATTCTGCGTATTACCCGTTCGTGAATAGATTTTGATATCGTTGTTTTTGGAGTAGTTTTCGTAGACCACCCTGCCCCAATTAGCATTTTCCTTGAAATCGAAAACCTTGCTTTCATATCGACCTTTTTCTACAAAAGTAGAATTCATCTGATAAATTTCTCCAAGATTCGCTATTGTAAAAAAAAGATTGTCCCCACTTAAAAAAAAACTGGATAGACTAGCCGATTCCTTAGAAAAAATCTTTTCTACCGTATTAAGATTATTGATCGGGATTTGATAAATCTCAGAATTTTCTAAGATACCGATGACAAGCTTCTTATCCTTTTTTTTATAGTTTACTTTAACCGGATTTTTCTTGGCAAAGTGATAGATGAAAGTTGTTTGATAGTTTTTATCGATTTTAACCAAGTAATTCTTTGGATAAGAAGGACCTTTATCCACGGGAAATGATCCTTCAAAATTCGCAAAACCACCTTCCGCACCATTACTTTCTGGATATAGATCTTCGGAAGACAATTGATTTTCATCAGCAACACTTTCCCCACCATTATGCAGAGGGGATTCTTGTAAAGAGGTAATCTCTTGCCCTGAAGTAAGAAGAAAAATTTCTTCATCAATAAAAGTGAAGTCGGCAATGTCTTTTTCTCCCGCATCAAAGATCACTTCTAATTTACTTTTTTTAGATCCAGCTTCAATATTGACTTTATAAAGTTTTCCAGGCGAAGAAGTACTAATCCAAAAATCTTGTCCTTGAAATTCAATATTCATAATATTCGGCTCATTGACTTTAACAATGGGATCGGGTTTATTAGAACTGTCTTTATTGCTTTTAAATGACAAAGGAATTTTAAAGACTTTACCTGATTCTCCTCCTGTGGTAGCCCAAAGGTTATTCCCAATAATTCGTAATTTCCAAACGAACTGTTCCTCTGTGTTGAACCATTCTTCCACTTCATGTCGCTTATTAATCCGAAAAATCTTTCCTTCTACCCCACTCCCAACATATAGGTTGCCTTTGGAATCTTTGACCAAGCAAGTAATTTCAGATGCTGGAAGGGAGAGGCTTTTTTGAAAGCGATTATTGTTGTCAAAGAAAAAAAGATTACCTTTGCTACCTGTGGCGATGATAATGCCTTCGCGGTCTTTATAAACATCCCAAATAACTGATGGCGACTGAGACAACTCGTAGATTTCACCTTCTTCATTTACTGGAGTGGTGGAATTGGACTTATCAGTATTCATTTCATTTAAGGAAATGATTTTTTTCACCTCATAAGAGAGTTGTAAATTTTCAAGTTGATTAATAAAGGCATTTTCGAACTTGGATTGATCCATCCAATCCGCACCGTTAATAGTAACTGATTGTGTTTTCTCAGACCATAAAAAAGATAGAGAGAATAAAATGGTTGTCAAGAATAATAAAAAAATCATTCTAAAAAAAGATAATGGTTTTCGTTCTTGGTTTGAGTATTGCATGTGAGTTAATAATTTTTTATATTACTTATTTTATGTTAGTCTTTTAATTTTTTTCTTACTTGAATATCCAATACAGCAGATCCTCTGACAAAGCCGGATCGAGGAATCGCTTGGTGGATCACTCGATTGAAAGTACCTTTACTTGATTGGAAGGAATTCCACAATAAGTTTTTGGGGTTTGCTGGCAAGCGATGATAAACTTCTTGATCAAATACAAAGGATGGTTCTTCTTGTACCATCCAAATGTTAAGCAAGTTATCACGAGGGATTTTTTCGTAAAATTCAAACTTTTCATTGAGGGTTAAATTTTTTTTTGCACGGTAATAATTAAATAAATTAAAGAGCCATCGATCGAATTCAGAACTCACAATGATATAGTGCTGTCCTTCAGATAAATTTTTTGGTAAAGTAAAGGAGAATTCCTCAATACGATTTGGTTTCCTAAACTGATTGAATTCCACCTGAAATTGGACGACTTCCCCAGGTTTGTAGAATTGTTTTTTCTTTTTGACGGACTCAACCCATTGAAAATTAACTTCAGGACTCGTTTCCAAGGACAGGTGAATATTGGTAATTTTCGTCTTTAAAAAGCGATTATTTCTAATTTCTCTGTCGATTTGATCGATTAAAAACATTGTTCCAAACAACTTGCCTATTGTGTTCATAGCATTGATCCGATTAGAAAAAACAATGCTTCTTGAAGAAGAATCGGAATGAAGATCTGTATCGATTTGCAGTCGATATTCAAAACTACCGAAAGTCCCAGTATTTTCAAAGTAACTAAAAACATTGATTAATAAAAAAGATACTAATTGACCAAAAAAGTTTAAGTTTTGAGCAACTTCAAAACGATAGCTTTCATTTTGAATAGGGCTTTTTAAATCTAATCTAACGGGAACATATTCTGCCATTTTTCCTATGACACCTGATACGGCAGCCTGACGGTCTTGCACCAAACTACCGATTTCTTTTTCTAAACTACCTAACTTAAAAGACACAACTTGAAGAGGAATAAAGGTCTCTACCTTTGCTTTGTAGAGAGGAAGTTCCACTGCTCCAATGCCACTCATCGAATGACCAAAAGCAAGAATGGAATGGTTGCTCACATAAGTCACTGTTCCAAAACTCGAAAGGTTAATATCCCCTCTCACAAGATTAATTCCAATGTAGTCTCCCGGTTCAAGCTTGTCCGTTTCTAAAAATGCATCGGCTGATGAGTTTTTCTTCGAGCTGTTCTTAAGTGAAGGTGCACCCCCTCCTGGAATAAAGGTGGCATGCTTAAAACCAAGGATGTCTTTTAAGTGACCAAGACCCCCAATGCTTATAGGGAAAGGGGTAGAAAAAGTAAAAGGCTGAGAAATTGGTCGGGAAACCAAGCCTTCAAGATTATTTTGGCCATCATCCTCGCTATAAAACTCCTTTTTTTCAATGTTTAAGATCGAAGACCTAGGTGGTTGAGATAAAAATCTCAAAAAGGCTTCAAAAGTAATTGCGGACTGCATCATAGTGGGAGAATAACGTTTTGATAGAATTTCAAATAAATGGTTCATGGAAGCCAATGATGGATCATTAGGGTCAATAGAGAAACCCATTTTAACAAATAAAGATTGGTCAAATGATAAGTCTGAAATGGAGGCAATATCAGGGGGTTCTTTCCCTACATGATTAAAGACCTTGAGCATACTTTTAATTGGCGTGATTCCTGCAATCGGTTTTTTAAGGAAAGAAAAAGTTGATGCTACTGCACCGACTAATTGACCCTTGAAATAGACGGGAGAACCACTCATTCCTGCAGCGACACCTGTTTCATTGAGGAAATCGCTTTTAA
Source organism: Ylistrum balloti (assembly GCF_031769215.1). NCBI lineage: Eukaryota > Metazoa > Mollusca > Bivalvia > Pectinida > Pectinidae > Ylistrum > Ylistrum balloti. Next base: position 51,830 of record NW_026782399.1, on the reverse strand, counting down.
CGGTGGCAAAAATATTATATTCTTCTCGTCCTCTGTGTTGAATGGCAATGATTTCAAGAGAGAATTCATGCATCTCATTGCCGTCAATCCGAGTTTTGCCAGTTAAAAAATCTCCTCTTTTAAGTTGAGATGGCGAAATAAATGTTTCAGCTTGTAGGAATAGTGTAAAAAATTGTAAACTAAAAAGGAGGAGTCCTGTTGAAAAAAATCTCATTTGATTTTAATATTATAAGCCTGTAGCTATTTTTGTAGTTTTCTAATTATATAATATTTATTAAAAGACTTGTAATAGTCCTTGGTGTTAATTCAATTAATCTTATTCGCAATGAAGAAGTCAGCCAATCAAAAATTAAATGGATTGAATTTTTTTAGCAAAGCTTCCGTAAATTTTAGTTCCTATTAATTCTTATTTATTTTTTTAAATTAAGAAGACAAAAAGAAACTCGTTTGAGGAGAAAGGAATAAATAAAACTGCTTACAATATGAAAGAGTATTGGAAGCAGTGTAAAGCTTTTTATTGAAAAATATATCCCAAAATATATTTTATTTAAAACAAAGAAGAAGGGTAATAGTATGAAGTGGAACTAGTTTGATAAATCATTGAACTAATTTGATTAGCTTCTAAAGCTTTGTTTATTGTGTTAACCTTATTGTTTTTATTCATTTTCTTTAACCAAATTAATTTTATCCACTAGTTTCACTACCTCCTGTGAAACACTGCCAGAATACCATCTCCTCTACCTCCCACATAGATACTTTTTCCATTGGGGCTAAGGGTGACAAATTGGGCTTCTTTCAATCCGTCCACACCATTTACTCCGTCTTTAAAAACGGTACTATAGGTAAGTGCACCAGTTGTCGTATTTCTTTTAAACACAACTAAGGCATTATCTGCATCACTTGCCACATAAACATTTTTCCCATCTGGACTAACGGTGACAGAAAATGCTCCATTCAATCCGTCCACCCCGTTAGTACCGTTTTTAAAAACGTTACTATAGGTAAGTGCACCAGTTTCTGTATCTCTGTTAAACACTGCCAAGGCATCATCTTCAAAACCTGCCACATAGACATTTTTCCCATCTGGACTAACGGTGACAGAAAATGCTTCATTCAATCCGTCCACTTCACCTTGATTGTCTTTAAAAACGGCGTTATAGGCGAGTGCACCAGTTGTCGTATCTCTGTTAAACACTGCCAAGGCATCATCGTCAAAACCTGCCACATAGACATTTTCCCCATCAGGGCTCACCGCAATAAAGATTGCCCCTTCCAATCCGTCCACACCATTTACTCCGTCTTTAAAATTGGTGCTATAGGTGAGTGCCCCAGTTGTCGTATCTCTGTCAAACACTGCCAAGGCATCATCTGTACTACCTGCCACATAGACATTTTTCCCATCAGGACTAACGGTAATAGTATATGCACCAGCCAATCCATCCACACCATTCTTGTTGTCTTTTAAAACGGTGCTATAGGCGAGTGATCCAGTTGTCGTATTCCTGTTAAACACTACCAAGCCATCACCATCATCAGGTGCAGGAGCAGTAGAGGAGAACAAAGATACATATACATTTTTTCCATCAGGACTTACGGTGATACCCCTACCACCCATCATTTCGGTCCCTCCACCTACATCTGCCGTAAAGATATTAGTGGAATGGGTGAGTGTACCAGTAGTCGCATCTCTATTAAACACGACCAAAACCTCCAGTCCCAATATACTACTCATTACATAGACATTTTTTCCATCAGAGCTAGCAGTAGCAGTAATTGCTCTATTAGCTTGGTTATAATTTGGGTTATCAGGTATCCCATTTTCGCTATTTTTTAAAACGGTGGAATAAGAATGCCCATTCCACTTAGCATACACAGTTAGACTACTTCTGATTTCTGTATTTTCGAAGTTAAAAACAGTGGTCACTGCTGCATCTTGGTACCACCCTTCAAATGTCATACCACTAAAGGTAGGGGTCTCGGTGGGCATTGTAGCCTTCTCGCGGTGATTGACTTGCTGGGAAGCAATTGCACTTCCGCCGTCGGTATTAAATGTTACGGTGTGAACAGGTTCTACGATTCCACTTCCACAAGATGTAAGGATTATAAAAGTCCATAAAACAAAGAAGAAGGTTAATGGTGATCCAGTAAACTTAATTAGCGAATTTAATCTAATTTGGCTAGCTATCAAATGATTAATTGCTTTGATGATATTATTGTTTTTATTCATTTTTTCCCTTTTTTATAGTAGTAAAAATACTATAAAATAAATTTTAAACTTATATACTTTTACATTAATTAATGAGTATATTCCAAAATATTATAACATTTTTTATAGAATTTCTTTGACCAAATATAATTTTATCCACTAGTTTCACTCGCTACCGTTCAACACTGCCAAAGCATTATCATTCTCACTTGCAACATAGATATTTTTTCCATCAGGACTAACGGCAACAGATCGAGCACCAGCCAATCCGTCCATACCATTTACTCCGTCTTTAAAAACGGTACTATAGGTGAGTGCTCCAGTTGTCGTATTTCTGTTAAACACTGCCAATGCATTACCTTCATAACCTGCCACATAGACATCGTTTCCACCAGGACTAACAATGACAGAAGTTGAACCAACTAATCCGTCCACACCATTTACTCCGTCTTTAAAAACGGTGCTATAGGTGAGTGCCCCAGTTGTCGTATTTCTGTTAAACACTGCCACGGCATTATCTTGATAACCTGCCACATAGACATTTTCCCCATCTGGACTAACGGTGACAGATTGAGCTCCATCCAATCCGTCCACACCACCTTGCCCGTCTTTTAAAACGGTGCTATAGGCAAGTACACCAGTTTTCGTATTTCTGTTAAACACTGCTACGGAATCATCATTATAACCTGCCACATAGATATTTTTTCCATCAGAGCTAACGGTGACAGATTGAGCTCCATTCAATCCGTCCACACCATCTACTCCGTCTTTAAAAATGGTGCTATAGGCGAGTGCCCCAGTTGCTGTATTTCTGTTAAACACTGCCACGGCATCATCTTTATAACCTGCCACATAGACATTGTTCCCATCTGGACTAACGATGACAGAAGCTGCTTCATTTAATCCGTTCACACCAAAGCGTCCGTCTTCAAAAAAGGTGCTATAGGTGAGTGCCCCAGTTGTCCTATTTCTGTCAAACACTACCAAAGTATTATCGTAATAACCTGTCACATAAACATTGTTTCCATCTGGACTAACGGTGATAGAATCTACACCATCCAATCCGTCCACACCACCTTGCCCGTCTTTAAAAACGGTGCTATAAGTGAGTACACCAGTTGTTGTATTTCTGTTAAACACTGCCACGGCATCATCTTTAAAACCTGTCACATAGACATTTTCCCCTCTGGACTAACGGCAACAGATTCTGCATGATTCAATCCGTCCACACCACCTTGCCCGTCTTTAAAAACGGCACCATAGGTGAAGGTGTATTCTATTATGTTCCATTTGGCATATAAAGTTTGGTCACTAGTGATTACTGTATTTATAAAATCAAAAACAGTGGTCAATGATTCATCTTGATACCATCCACCAAAGTTGTAATGTGTTCGTGTAGGATTAGAAGGTTGAGTTACTTTCTCTCCAGAATTGACTTGTTGCGCTGTAACCGTGCTACCACCCTGACTATCAAATGTTACGGCATATTGAATTCTGTTCCATTTGGCATACAAAGTTCGATCACTAGTGATTACTGTATTTACAAAATTAAAAACAGTAGTCAATGATGCATCTTGATACCATCCACCAAAGTTGTAATGTGTTCGTGTAGGATTAGAAGGTTGAATTACTTTCTCTCCAGAATTGACTTGTTGCGCTGTAACCGTGCTTCCACCTTGACTGTCAAATGTTATGGTATATTGAACTGCATTCCATTTGGCATACAAAGTTCGATCACTAGTGATTACTGTATTTGCAAAGTTAAAAACAGTGGTCAATGATTCATCTTGATACCATCCACCAAAGTTGTAATGTGTTCGTGTAGGATTAGAAGGTTGAATTACTGTCTCTCCAGAATTGACTTGTTGATCTGGAACCGTGCTACCACCCTGACTATCAAATGTTACGGCATATTGAATTCTGTTCCATTTGGCATACAAAGTTCGATCACTAGTGATTACTGTATTTACAAAATTAAAAACAGTAGTCAATGATGCTTGATACCATCCACCAAAATTGTAATGTGTTCGTGTAGGATTAGAAGGTTGAATTACTGTCTCTCCAGAATTGACTTGTTGCGCTGTAACCGTGCTTCCACCTTGACTGTCAAATGTTATGGTATATTGAACTGCATTCCATTTGGCATACAAAGTTCGATCACTAGTGATTACTGTATTTGCAAAATTAAAAACAGTAGTCAATGATGCATCTTGATACCATCCACCAAAGTTGTAATGTGTTCGTGTAGGATTAGAAGGTTGAATTACTGTCTCTCCAGAATTGACTTGTTGATCTGGAACCGTGCTTCCACCTTGATTATCAAATGTTACGGTATATTCAATTCTGTTCCATTTGGCATACAAAGTTCGATCGCTAGTGATTACTGTATTTGCAAAGTTAAAAACAGTAGTCAATGATTCATCTTGATACCATCCACCAAAGTTGTAATGTGTTCGTGTAGGATTAGAAGGTTGAATTACTGTCTCTCCAGAATTGACTTGTTGATCTGGAACCGTGCTTCCACCTTGACTGTCAAATGTTATGGTATATTGAACTGCGTTTTGATCTGCGTTCCATTTGGCATAAAGAGTTAGGTCGTTAGTAACTACCATATTTGCAAAATTAAAAACAGTGGTCAATGATTCATCTTCGTACCATCCACCAAAGTTATAATTTACTCGTGTAGGATTAGAAGGTTGAATTACTGTCTCGCCATAATTGACTTGCTGAGCTGGAACCGTGCTACCACCTTGACTGTCAAATGTTATGGTATATTGAACTGCATTCCATTTGGCATAAAGAGTTAGGTCGTTAGTAACTATCATATTTTCAAAATCAAAAATAGTGGTCAATGATTCATCTTCGTACCATCCACCAAAGTTATAATTTACTCGTGTAGGATTAGAAGGTTCAGTTACTGTCTCGCCATAATTGATTTCCTGGGGAAGAATCATGCTACCGCCTCGACTATCAAATGTTATTTCATAAGTAGGGTAAATTCTTTTAAAACAAGATGTAAGAAGGATAAAAGACAATAATAGTAATATTAATTGTGAGGGTGAATAGAAAGTAATTTGATTAGCTTTTAAAGCTTTGTTTGTTGTGTTAATTTTACTGGTTTTATTCATTTTTTACTCTCTTAAATAAGATTTAAAATAAATTTTTAAATTCACATATTTTTACATTAATTAATGCGTATATTTTTATATAATTTCTTTGACCAAAGATAATTTTATCCACTAGTTTCACTCGCTACCGTTCAACACTGCCAAGGCATTATCATTCTCACTTGCAACATAGATATTTTTTCCATCAGGGCTAACGGCAACAGATCGAGCACCAGCCAATCCGTCCATACCATTTACTCCGTCTTTAAAAACGGTGCTATAAGTGAGTGCTCCAGTTGTCGTATTTCTGTTAAACACTACCACGGCAGAATCATTATAACCTGCCACATAGACATCGTTTCCACCAGGACTAACAATGACAGAAGTTGAACCAAATAATCCGTCCACACCACCTTGCCCGTCTTTTAAAACAGTGCTATAGGTGAGTCCACCAGTTGTTGTATTTCTGTTAAACACTGCTACGGCATCATCTTCATAACCTGCCACATACACGTTGTTCCCATCAGAGCTAACGGTGACAGATTGAGTTCCATCCAATCCGTCCACACCATTTACTCCGTCTTTAAAAACGGTGCTATAGGTAAGTACACCAGTTGTCGTATTTCTGTTAAACACTGCTACGGCATCATCTTGATAACCTGCCACATACACATTTTCCCCATCTGGACTAACGGTGACAGATTGAGCTCCATCCAATCCGTCCACACCATCTACTCCGTCTTTAAAAATGGTGCTATAGTCGAGTGCCCCAGTTGCTGTATTTCTGTTAAACACTGCCACGGCATCATCTTGATAACCTGCCACATAGACATTGTTCCCATCTGGACTAACGATGACAGAAGCTGCTTCATTTAATCCGTCCACACCAAATCGTCCGTCTTCAAAAAAGGTGCTATAGGTGAGTGCCCCAGTTGTCCTATTTCTGTTAAACACTACCAAAGTATTATCGTAATAACCTGTCACATAAACATTCTTTCCATCTGGACTAACGGTGATAGAATATACACCATCCAATCCGTCCACACCATTTACTCCGTCTTTTAAAATGGTGCTATAAGTGAGTACACCAGTTGTTGTATTTCTGTTAAACACTGCCACGGCATCATCTTTAAAACCTGTCACATAGACATTGTTCCCATCTGGACTAACGGCAACAGATTCTGCATGATTCAATCCGTCCACACCATTTACTCCATCTTTAAAAACGGCACCATAGGTGAAGGTGTATTCTATTATGTTCCATTTGGCATACAAAGTTCGATCACTAGTGATTACTGTATTTTCAAAATCAAAAACAGTGGTCAATGATTCATCTTGATACCATCCACCAAAGTTGTAATGTGTTCGTGTAGGATTAGAAGGTTGAATTACTTTCTCGCCAGAATTGACTTGTTGCGCTGTAACCGTGCTTCCACCCTGACTATCAAATGTTACGGCATATTGAACTGCGTTTTGACCTGCGTTCCATTTGGCATACAAAGTTCGATCACTAGTGATTACTGTATTTGCAAAATTAAAAATAGTGGTCAATGATTCATCTTCATACCATCCACCAAAGTTATAATTTACTCGTGTAGGATTAGAAGGTTGAGTTACTTTCTCGCCATAATTGACTTGCTGATCTGGAACCGTGCTTCCACCTTGACTGTCAAAAGTTGTTGTGTAAGTGGGGTTAATTTTATCAAAAAAACAAGATGTAAGAAGAAGAAAAGACAATAATAGTAATATTAATTGTGAGAGTCTGAACTTAATTATTAATGAATGGAAAGTAATTTGATTAGCTTTTAAAGCTTTGTTTGTTGTGTTAATTTTACTGGTTTTATTCATTTTTTACTATCTTAAATAAGATTTAAAATAAATTTTTAAATTCACATATTTTTACATTAATTAATGTGTATATTCCAAAATATTATAACATTCTTTATAGCATTTTTTTTTATTTATTAATAATTTCAACACATTTTCCTTACAATGTAATGGTATAAAATCAATAAAATTTATACAAGCTTATTTTTTATCCTTCTATTATTAGAATCGAAAAATAATTTCATATTCTTAAATAGGTTGTCAAATCAAAACACCAGTTTTAAACTCACCATTTATTTTATGATAAAATCATCTTTAATGCCTTCTGTATCCCTGATTTTCATCGGCTTAAAAACGAGTAGATTGCTCTTTTTATTGTTCTATTTCACAACAATGTTTCTCCTCGCCCAAAACAACCGAACCTCACAGAAGTCTTTCGTAAATGATCGCATCCCACCTTCTTTGGAAACCTATGATTTTATCTTTGCAGTCGTGAAGTACCGAGGAGGAGGGGACTGGTATGAGGGAAAAGTCGGAGCTATTGAATTCATGCGATTTGTTAATCAGCATAATATAATTAATGCTTATCCTTACCCAGTGGAAGTTGAACTGGATGGATATAACGTTTTCGATCATAGCTTCCTTTACATGACGGGTCACGGGAATTTCGTTTTCAGCCAATCGGAAGTGACTAAGTTACAAAAATTTCTTGAGCAGGGAGGCTTCCTTTTTATTAACGATGATTACGGGTTAGATAGCTCGGTGAAAAATGAAATCAAAAAGGTTCTTCCTTACAAGGAATGGGAAAAAGTTCCACTCAATCATCCCATCTTCAATATTTATTACTCATTCCCCAAAGGAGTCCCTAAAATCCACAAACATGATGGAGGAGCACCTGAGGTCTTAGGGTTTTATCATAATGGCAAATTAGTCATTCTTTACACTAAGAACACAGACATCGGAGACGGGTGGGCACCCTATCAAGTACATAAAAACCCCGAATCTGTTCGCAAGCAAGCTCTTCAATTCGGACTAAATGTTATTCTCTACTCTTTTTCTAAATAATTATTGGACTCGTTCACCTCTCTTTTTAAAAGGCTCTACAGCTATAGCAATTTTGAAAAAAGAAGGTCAACCCCCTACACAAAAACTTTTTATAATTTAGATCAAATCAAGCAATTATTAACCGCTCTTGGCAATCCCCAAAATCACTTCAAGTCTTTTCACATTGCTGGTACAAAAGGTAAAGGCACAACTACCACTATGCTCGCCTACTTTTTAGAAGTACTCGGACATCAAACGGGTCACACTACTTCTCCGCAAATTCTCGATGAAAGAGATCGTTTCTCAATCAGAGGATCTAGAGTATCTTGGGAGGAATTACTTCCCGTTATGGAAGAAGTTTTGGATGTAGCAGCAACACTGAAAAAAAATGTCGATGACTTCAACCCTACCCTCTTTGACTTGTTTACCGCTATCGCAATGTGCTTATTTAAAAATAACGGTATAGAAATTGCTGTTCTTGAAACTGGATTAGGTGGGCGTTGGGATTCGACTAATTGTCTAAACCCTTCCCAAACCTTGGCAAGCATGATCACATTGATCGACTACGACCATACAGACAAGTTAGGGGGAACCTTACCCGAAATAGCACACGAAAAGGCTGGTATTATCAAGCCCGGAGTTCCTATCTATTATATTCGACAAAACATTGAGGTAAACCATCTGATTGAAAACACCGCCCATCAACAAGGCTCCCCCTGCCACTCGATTGAGATTCACCCGTTGCTTCTTGATCCACCATCCTTTATCCCTTCCTCCACTCAAATGAATTTAAGTTTGGTTATGCACACCTTAGAAGGTGAAGGCTATTCTTTTCAAAAAAAACACCTTGAAGAAGTATTGAAGAAACTCCCCATTATTGGGCGTTATCAAAAAATACGAAACTTACTTTTTGATGGAGCTCATACCCCACAGTCTTTTAAACACTTGATTGATTGTATTGTAAATGATCCCGAATTGCAAAAGTATTCAAAAATTCATTTCTACTTTTATGCCCTTTACGATAAGGACATCGCTCATTTAATAAAGATCATTCCGAATGAATGGAATTTAGTATTTTTTGACTGCCGATTACACTATGTTCCATTAAGGAAAGTCGAATGGGTAAAAAATATTATCGACGAAACAAGAGGTGAAAAGGTGGAAACCGTCACTAGTTTAAGTGAAATTCCATGGCAAAATTCACCTGATGAGCTATTTGTTTATAGTGGTTCGTTTCGCTTAATTGGGGAGATTCTCAATCAATTAATTAAGGAAGGAATTAATGAAGGAATTCTTTCAGTTTAATTCCTCGGATAATTTCAGTTAACCCTACAAAATTTCAAATAGTACTTTAAAATTCATTAATCAATACAATACTTTTGTAGGTATGATTATGAAATACAGTGAATCACAAAGCGCTTTTGCAATCAGTATGTCAGAAGCATTGAGTTTAAGGCACATCGATATTTATCAAAAATGTTTTGATAAATATGAAACTGTTTTGAATTTACCTCCTTCCAAATTTAATAAAATCGGCCTGATTAGGAAGGATCGAAAATATGAAGGCAGAGATAAACTTTTAAAAAAAAGTGAAACGGTACAGAATGAATGCAAGAAATTGGGTATTCAATGGGTTACCATCGCAGACAGGCACTACCCTAAGATTTTAAAAGAAATTTACCAACCGCCTCTAGTGCTCTACTATAAAGGTGATCTTCCTACCTATTATTTAGACCAACCGACTTCCTGTTGCCTATCTGTTATCGGTACAAGGAGAAGTGACTCTTTTATCAACCAAACCACACATCAAATCACCAAACAATTCACCTCTGTAGGGGGACATGTGATTTCGGGTTTAGCAATCGGAGTGGATACTTGTGCCCATCGAGGAGCCATTGAAGGTAGAGATAGCTCTACTACAGCTGTACTGGGATGCGGGGTGGATGTTTACTACCCACTTGGGAATCAACCTCTTTATAAAAAAATCCTTGATCGTGGAGGTTGCATTATTTCAGAATTCACTCCAAGTACCCCACCACATTACATGCATTTTCCCCGTCGCAACCGTATCATTTCCGCATTAAGCGAAGGTGTTCTTCTGATGCAAGCTCCCCTTAAAAGTGGAGCACTTATTACCGTTAACTGCGGTCTTGAACAAGGCAAGACGATTTATGTCTATGACTACAATATTTCAAATGAAACCTTTGAAAACATTCCTGAAATCAACCTTGGGAATTATCGTATTTTCCAAGAGGGTGGCATTCCAGTGAAGAAGCTTGATGATATTTTAGATCATCAATTTGGTTTTTTAAAAAAAGATGCGAATAATCATTACAAACCAAGCAATAAAAAAAATGAATCGGCATCTGATCTTTCACGCAACAAAGATTTGGATTCAATCTCTGTTGAAAAACGACTGATGGATGAAATCTCGCAGAACCCTCAAACAATTAACGACCTTTCAGAAAACCTAAAGATACAAATTCCAGACCTGATTAAATTGGTAATGGAAGGCATGTTAGCTGGGGAAATTGGAGAATTGCCAGGAAAAAAGTATTATCGGATTTAATCCTAACCATCCAACCGATAAATGTTGGTGATGTTTTTTAAAAGGGCTTTGAAGTCAATTTTTAAATCAATGAGCTTACCTGTATGAACATCAAAAACCCAACCATGAATATTTAAAGTTCGTTGGCGAATGGCTTCTTGCACCACTGTTTCCTTAAGCACATTGATACACTGTTCTCGAACATTAAGTTCCACTAAACGACAATGTCGTTCATTTTGATTTTGGATCAAGTCAAGTTCTTCTTGGTGAGTACGATAAACATCCCGAATATTTCTTAACCATGGATTGAGCAACCCAAAATGTTGTGGTTCCAGTGCTGCCTTAACCCCACCACATTCATAATGCCCACACACGATGAGATGTTTTACCTTTAAATGCTCTACGGCGTATTGAATCACCGACATGGAGCTTAAATCATTGCTGGGAACAAGGTTAGCAATGTTGCGATGAACAAAAACCTCACCTGGAGAAAGTCCCATGATTTCCTCACAAGATACCCGACTGTCCGCACAACCAATATAAAGAAGTTTGGGGCTTTGACCTTGAGAAAGTTTTTTAAAGTAATTGGAATCAAGTTCAAGTTTTTTGTTTAACCATTGTCGATTGTTTTCAAAAACTTGTTTGATTTTCATTTCAATATTTAATACCCAAAAGACATTTAATTCTACAATGAATTATCTCTTGGAATTTCTAGTTCTCATCGACGTGAATGATAGGTGAATGATAGAATTATAAGCCACACAAAATCTCTTGAAACTTTCAACTGATATTCCCAACCATTCCAGTTATCTAAACCATCACATTTTTGTTGCCGTTCTAGGTTTTTTATTTTGGGGACTTTTTCCTATCTATTTTAAATCCCTTGACTTTGCCTCACATTTGGAAGTTACTGCCCACAGAGGAATTTGGTCCTTTCTATTTGTAGGGGTATTGATTTTTCTTTTTAAGAAAACCAAAGAGGTTAAAAGAGTTTTGATGAACAAAAACTATCTTTGGAAATTATTCATTGCAGCCTCACTGATCACTTCTAACTGGCTTGTATTTGTTTACGCTGTGAATCGAGGACAAATTTTAGAAGTTAGCTTGGGTTATTTCGCTTCACCGTTGATCACCATCTCCTTAGGTATTCTAGTCTTCAAAGAGCGACCCCGTCTAAAAATAGCCATTACCCTTGCCTGTCTTGCTTTTATATTTAAGGCTTTCTTGGCACAACAATTTTCCTTGATTTCATTAGGGGTTGCCCTCACCTTTAGCTTTTACGGATTAATTAAAAAAACGGTTAAAGCTAACTCCATTACAACATTCTTTATCGAAACTTTTTTCATGTTTTTCCCTGCCCTAGGGTATGTACTCTACTTATTCAATACGGGACAATCAAATTTTTTCTTAGACTGGGAACAAACCAACCTTCTGTTTATCGCATTAGGGCCCATTACATCTCTACCTCTTATTCTCTTTAGCCGATCCGCTAAGCACATTGATTTGTCTATCATGGGGTTCATCCAATACATCACCCCTACTTTACATTTCTTGATCGCTATCTTTGTTTACGCTGAAAGCTTTGGCTTCATGGATTTTATCGTCTTTTCTTTTATCTGGGTGGCTATTGCCTTGGTGAGTATTGAAAGTTATCTAAAAAAAAGAAACTCAAATCTTAACGACCATTTAGGATCGGTTAATTGATATTTGATATTATATTTTAGAAAAAACTTTAGACTTTTCTTGTCCTTTTATTTCTTCTTTCAAAAGACAGTTTTGGAGAGCTTGATCACAAGAAGAAAGCACACCTTCAATAAATCCAGAGTCGAAAGAGTAGGTATCCCCCACCACTGAAAGCGTCCCAGCATTAAGTTGTGACACCTCTTCAATTACTTTACGAGGGCAAACTCCAGGAAGAAGGTAATTAAATGCATACGGGCTGTGAACACCATCCCAAAAACGATATTGAGTGCTCAAAATTTGTTTTTCGGGAATTTGAAGGCATTGCGCAAGATGAGGAACAAGTTGTTTTTCCTGAATAACTTTACTCCAATATCTAATAAAAGAATCTTCAAAGTACATCATGATCACACCTCGCTTTTCTTCCGCAGGCATTCCATAATAATACACCTCTCTTGTTTGGAGTTCTTCAGCCAAATTGTGCTGGGTAGTAAAAAAATCATTCTCACCCCACCACGGATCAGCAATCTCCACAAAAAGTCTCCCCAGTGAAAAACCTTTCATTTTCCTAAACAAAGTCTTCAATTCTTGAGGAATACCTATGATTTTTTGAATCGACCGTGGTGGAATGGCAAGAACCAGTTTTCGACAAATGACTGGCGCCCCTTCGTTAAAATGCAACTCATAAGTGCCATTTTCCTTGTCAAAGACCCACCCATTTAAAGAAGTGCGAAGGGAAATGCGATCAATCGGAAGATCTTCTCCCAGTTGACCCGTAATGTCATCATTCCCATTTATACAAGTTTTAATCATGTGATTAGCCAGCAAAACCTTCGTCCATCTCATAAGCCATGCCATGACGGTAAACTCTAAAACAATGAAAGCCTTAATGGATTTTTCCGCCTTCTTCATCTTATGATACCAATCGGAGTGGTAGACCTGAAGCCAATTTCCAAAGTGGTATTGATAAGGTTGAACCCCACTTTCTTTTCCTGTTTCTCCAAACTTTAAAGGAAGCCACTTGTGAACATCCAAGTCTGACCAAGGTTGGTTTCTCTCTTCACTGAGAAAGGAAGACTGATTCTCTCTTAAGAGATTCCACAGTTCATCGTCACTCAAAGAAGCAAATGGTAAATTACGATAATCAAGATAAAGTCGCCAAAGATGACTACACATTTCCTTAATAAAACCAAGCTCCCATCCCTTATCGGAACAAAAGGCAGGGAATCCTTTAAGATTAATTTTGTTTTTTTTAATTAGGGACTCAAATTTAGGTTGGCATCCCCACTCGAAACGGATCGCACCCCACTCCAACTTAAGTGATCCTTCGCTTTCTTGATAAGGGTATTCAACACTTTCAATCTTCCCACCTAGACGGTCTGATCCTTCAAAAAGCATCCAGTCTTGCTTTTCTTCTTCCAATCGATGAGCCAAATAAAGTCCACCAATGCCACCCCCAATAATAACGATGTCGCAAAAAGATTGATTCTTCATTATGGAATTTTCAACTCATTAATTATCGACAATCTTTCCCATTTCCCGAATGATTATTTAATTATACTATACAAGTTAAAAAATAACTTGTGTTATTAAATTTTATCCAGTTAATTAAATGTTTAAATTTTTATTTGCCCCCAGCTATGTCGAGAAAAGTTGCTGTTACATAGGATGCTTTTCGAGAAAGCAACCACAAAATGCCCTCTGCCACCTCTTCTGCCTTGCCGATGCGTCCCATAGGAATGATAGGGACTTTTGTTTGAATTCGAGTTTCTTTATTAGGGTGAATGTCGGTGTCTATAACTCCGGGTCGAACTCCATTGACGCGTATGTTATCTACAACCAATTCCCTTGCTAATCCAAAAGTGAGGGATTCCAAAGCTCCCTTACTCATGGAATAGTCGATGTACTCATGGGGTGCACCAGTTCTAACCGCTCCTGACGAAATATTGATAATGCACTTGTCCTGTTTGCGTGGATGTTCCCTCATTTGGTGAAGGGCTTCCTTAATGCACGAAATAACACTATAGCAATTTGTTGAGAAGGTTTTTTGAAAGCGCCGCAGGCTTATTTTATCAAAATTAGCAATTTCTCCAATCTTAGCAACATTGTTTACCAAGTAAGAGACGGGACCCATTTCTTTTCGAACCTGTGCAAAAACTTTCTTAACTTGCAACGGCTTAGAGAGATCACTTGCATAAACCTGGACTTCTTCTTTTCTCACTTTCTTATGATTAGCAAAGATCCGATCTTGTAGGGCATGAGCAGCCTCGTGGTTTCGATGATAAACAAGGGCGAGCCGATAATCTTTTACAGACAAACAAGCAAGAGCGGCTCCAATACCCCTGGTTCCACCAGTGATTAGTAAAAGAGGTTTAATCTGTTTAGTGTCTTTCTTTTTCATATTCTTGATTTTTAATATAGTTTATTCTATAATTAATTCTTTAATTTTAAAATGAAACAAAGGCATTTTTTAAAACCTTCCGATTTTTCTTACTCTGAGATTAATCAGATCCTCAAAGAAACTCTGTTGTTCAAAAAAAGAAGGGAGACGATAAGGAAAAAGACTCTCACTGGCAAAATCATTGGTTTGTTTTTTCAAAAGTCGTCTACTCGTACACGCATTTCTTTTGAAGTGGGGATCAAGGAACTCGGAGGAGAAAATATCTTTTTAACAAGAGAAAATACGCAGGTTAAAAGAGGGGAAAGCTTTTCCGATACCTTTCGCGTATTGGAGCGTTATTTTCACTGCCTGATTATCCGTAACAATGATCATGACGTGTTAGAAAATTTGTCCAAGACATCCACGATTCCAATCATTAATGGGCTGAGCAACCGACACCACCCCTGTCAAGTGTTAGCGGATGCCTTCACCATCAATGAACATGTTGCTAAACCCAAGATCGCCTATGTCGGTGATGGAAACAATGTTGCTACCTCCTTGATTGAACTCTGCAGTTTATTAAAATGGCCTCTGCGAGTCACAACCCCTCCATCCCATGCTTGTCCAAAATCGGTGTTGAAAGATTGCTTGGTGAACGACCGTTGGATTGAGTTTAACCATCACCCCCAATCGGCAGTTAAGGGGTGCAATGTAATTTATACCGACACATGGTTCTCTATGGGAGACAAGGAATCTAAAGCAAACAAACTCAAAGCTTTCAAAGGCTTTCAAGTGAACGATCGCTTACTAAAAGACGCAACAAAAGATTATATTTTCTTGCATTGTCTCCCAGCCTATCGAGGATTAGAAGTGAGTGAGTCAATCATTGATGGGAAGCATTCCAAAGTTTTTGACCAAGCTGAGAATCGCCTCCATGTTCAAAAAGCTATTTTGAGTTTTTTGTTCACACAGCTAAAGAGACGATAGATTGACAATAAATTAATTATCATTAAAAGAAGCACAAAATGACTATTTTTACTAAAATCATTAACCGAGAGTTGCCAGGATACATTCTTGAAGAGAATCAACATTGCATTGCTTTCCTTGACATCCAACCCATTAAATGGGGGCACACCCTGGTAGTACCCAAAAAAGAAATCGACTACTTATTTGACCTTGAAGAAACAGATTATTTAGAACTACAAAAGTTTGCCAAACAGGTTTCACAACGTCTAAGAGAAATCGTATCTTGCCAACGCATCGGGGTTGCCGTGGTTGGATTGGAAGTTCCACACACGCACATTCATCTCGTCCCGATCGATAAAGTATCCGACATAAATTTCTCTAATCCCAAACTTTCTTTTAGTGAAGAAGACTATCAACGATTAGTGACGAATTACCAAAAAGGTCATCGATAGTCGAATTACATTTGAAAAAAAAAACCTCTTTTTTCTTAATAGGCATTGCCATACTGACAGGAATTGACCTCATTGTAAAAGATTGGGTGGAGGACAACTGGGTGAGAGAAGCCAATCCATCTATCTCAATCAACTTGGAAGAGAATGAATCTTTGGTGGTATTCGGCAATGACCCAGAAAACAAAAAATATATAATTCAAGAAATCAAAGTCATTGATAATTTTTGGTCATTCCTTTATGTCCGTAACTATAACATTGGTTTTTCTCTTCTATCTTTTCTTGAAAAAAGATTTTCACCTGAAACCCTTAGTTGGTTCTTCAAACTGCTTCAACTACTTGGCTTAACAGTCATCTTGCTCGTTTTCTTCTTCCAAAAAATGGAAAACTTCATCCCTTTCCTACTTGTTTGCGCTGGAGGGTTAGGCAATGTCATTAACCGTTTCACTCATGGCTATGTCATCGATTATGTGAAGTGGTACATACCTGATTCCGATATAAAACTTTTAAACCCTTGGCCCATTTTCAATTTAGCTGATGTGTTCATCACCTGTGGCTTTTTTGCACTTATCATTTCAATTTTATTCCAAAAGAAAAAAAACTATGAAAACAAATCTCAAAATTAACATCCAAACCACATTAGAAAAGAAAAAAAAGATTAATCAAATCATTCTGTTCTTTAATGACAAGAATGACTTAAAAGAAACCCCTTCAAACAAGAATATAAAAAATAATCCTTTGAAAACCCTTCTTCTTTCTTCTGTTCATTTTCAAAAACTGCTAAAACAGTCAGTAGAGGACAAACATTTAAAAACTGATGCAACTTCACAACTCGTCCTCTATCGAGAAAAAGAATTTAATTTTGAACAAATGACTTTTTTTTCATTGGGGAAATCTCCTCGCTTACGGAAAAAACAAAGCTATCACAGCTGTCCCATTAAAAGCATTACGAATGATTTTCGTTCTATTGGAGGCATGATTTCAAAACAAGCATTTGCAAAAAAAAGCGATCTTCCCCAAGTTGTTGATCTTTCCTCTTTTAACCATTTCAGCAATGAAGAAACCATACGATATTTAACGGCATTTGTAGAAGGATTGCACTTGGGATGTTATCAGTTTTCAAAATATAAAAGCGATAAAAATTCTTCTAAAAAAAACCCTCCATCGAATAAATTTGAAGTGATCATCACCATTCCCACTCTATTGAAAAAACAATGCGATATCAACCACCTACTCAAGCAAGCCCAAGCTGTTAAAGAAAGTGTATTCCGTGCTCGCGATCTGGTGAATGAACCTCCCAATGTTCTTCATACAGAAAGCCTATCCAAACAAGTACGGGAAATGGCTCATTCTTTGAAAGTTAATTGTCGGATTTTCGGCAAAGCAGAACTTAAAAAAATGAAAATGAATGCCATCCTTTCGGTTAATGCGGGATCCAAACACGAAGCGAAGATGATTATCCTAGACAATTTCCGACCTAACAATCTAAACACCTCTACCTTTATGATGGTCGGCAAAGGAGTGATGTTCGACAGCGGAGGGCTTTCACTCAAGTCACCCAATGCCATGATTGGTATGAAGATGGATATGGCTGGAGCGGCTACTGTCATCTCTGCTTTTGAAGCATTGGTTAAGACCGGCTACTCGTCGCGTGTAGTGGCAATCATCCCCATTACTGACAACATGACAGGAAGCGGAGCGATGAAGGTGAACGATATTATCCAAACTTATTCTGGAAAAAGTGTGGAGGTATTAAATACTGATGCGGAAGGACGTCTCATTCTCTGTGATGCCTTAAATTATGGTGTTAAAAAATATAATCCTGACTGCACTGTTGACCTCGCTACCTTAACGGGTGCTTGCATCGTTGCCTTGGGGCAACACTATGGTGGTCTTTTCACGCCGAGCGATGACTTGGCCGAGAATTTGCTTGTTTCCTCTCGCCAGGTTGACGAAGCTCTATGGCGACTCCCCATTGATGACATTTATCTCAAGGAGTTGCAATCCGATGTCGCCGACTTGAAAAATATCGGAAGCCCCTACGGTGGAGCAAGTACCGCAGCTAAATTCTTGGAGCAATTCATCCCCGAAGAATATCGCGGGAAATGGGCACACCTTGACATTGCTCCCGTGATGGAATCCACCCAATCTCAAGGGCATTCGAGTAAAGGGGGTAGCGGTTTTGGCGTTCGTCTACTTGTTGACTTTGCCTACCGTTTCATGAACCATAAGAAGAAAAAGCAATAAGCGAACACATTGAAGGTTTTTAAAAAACTTTTTCAATCTCTTATCTATTCTATAAAGGGATTGAAAATCGCCTTTAAAGAAGAGATGTCTTTTCGTCTAGAGACAGTGGGGCTTCTGGTTTTATGTATTTTATTAATTTTACTCCCCTCCGAAATTGGTAGGTGGAATAAATTACTTCTTCTCCTGTCCTACCTGGTCATCATGATGATTGAATTAATCAATACGGCATTAGAAAACCTTGCTGATTACCTCTTTCCCAATCCAAACGATTTAGCAGGCAAAGTAAAGGACTTGGGTTGTGGAGCGGTATTCATCGCTATAGTCATCCACTCTTTTATATGGATTTTTACCCTCTTATCAGTTATTTGATGCCATTTTTTTCTCTTGGGTTTATTAAGAAGTACCTGCATCCATGAATTTAATAGCCAATACTCCTAAACTGCGGAATGCAATTGTATTCGACATTATCCTGCCCCATGAGATTAGGGGTGAGGTGGTAAGCCGAATGGAGGAAACGGAAAGCCTTCTTAAAACCTATGGAGGTATAACTCATTACAAAATTATTCAGAGACGATTCCATGCTTCCCGCAACTCTTACATTGGTCTTAGCAAGTTAGAAGAACTTTTAGAATTGGGAGATGAGATCAAAGCGGATCTATTAATTATTAACGATACCCTTCTACTAAGGCAGATTTATGCCATTGAAGAAATCATTGAAAAAAAGAAAAAGAAAATTGAGGTTTGGGATCGCGTTGACTTGATCTTGATGATTTTTTCCAAGCATGCTAAAACAGCCGAAGCCAAATTGCAATTAGAATTGGCTCGCATTGAACATTTCGGACCACGCATTTACGGGATGGGCACCGAATTGAGTCAACAAGGTGCTGGAATTGGAACACGGGGAACTGGTGAGACCAATACAGAAATAATGAAGCGTCACTTATCTAAGCAGAAGAAAATTATTAAGGATCGGTTAAAAAAATTGGAGGGCTTGAGAAACAACAATTTAAAAAGACGCAAAAAAAATGGTTTCAAGTGCATCTCCATTGTGGGGTATACCAATGCTGGAAAATCCCATCTTTTCACAACCTTGAGCAAACGCAATGTTTTGATAAAAGATGAGTTGTTTGCGACTTTAGACACTACCACCACGCGTCTTTACCTTTCCAAGACGCAACAAACCGTCTTGATTTCTGATACGATTGGATTCATCCGCAACCTACCCCCCACATTGATCAATGCCTTCAAATCCACCCTTCTTGAAACCATTGAGTCTGACCTCCTCATCCAAGTGATTGATACCAGCGACGAGGAATTCATCAGTAAAATTAAGTTTGTTGAAGAGATCATTCATGATATTAATGCTCAATCCATTCCTATGTTATATTTATTCAATAAAGTGGATCTCTTAGGTGAAGAAAAAATTGCAGAGGTCAAAAAATGGGTGGACACTTATTCTGGCATCATGATTTCAGCCAAAGAAAATATTAATTTGGATCTTGTAAAAAAAAGAATTGAACAAATCCTATTTCCCGATCTGATCCACTCAATGAGATTAAAAGAAGAAAAATCTCTAATGTCCTAAATGATTAAAACGATAATAGCATTAAGATTATCAATCTCCATCAATTAAACATCTATGAAGCTATTAGAAACCATTGAAGATTTCAATCATTTAATAGAAAGTCAAAAAAAACCTTTTTTTCTTTTTAAACACTCTACTATCTGCCCGCTCTCAGCTCAAGCTCATCGTAATGTAGAAAAATACAAGGGCAGGAATCCCGACACCCTCATTTACATCGTCTTAGTCGTTGAAGGGCGCCCACTGTCCAACCATATCGCTGATTTTTTTTCCATCACACACCAATCTCCGCAAATATTTCTTATCGAAAACTCAAAAGCCATCTGGCATGCTTCACATCTTGCTATCACGGAAACTGAGATGGAAGCGAAAATCGCAAAACTTTTGAAATAGTTTCCCTAATTTGTAATTAGGACGAAGTGTAGCAAAGTACAGTAGTATAAATATCATATTGTATAATATCAAAGAATATACAGAAGAAGAAAAATGTCGAATCAAATGAGTTTATACAAAACAATAAAAGAAGGTGTAAAAAAATGGAGGGAGCAAAAGTATCGATGTGAATTTGAAGAGATTAAAGAAATTTTAGATTTTCAATTTTTAGATGAGGGGAAAAAAAAATTAAAATTTTTAAGAAAACCACAATTTGAAGCTCTTGAAACATATTTATTTTTAAGATTTAAAAAAGATAATAAAAAAATTATAGATTTATACAAAGAATATTTTGAGTCTAATAATTTATTTAAATCATTAGGCATAGAATTAGAACAAAATGATTTAATTGAGATTTTATCAAATGGAGGAATTGATAATTTATTCGATAAAATTAAAAATGATAATGAATTTGTAAAAAAATACAAATTAGAAAATTTAAAAGAAAGTTTATTATTAGATTATCCAAGTTATATTTTTTCTCTTGTTATGGGTGCTGGAAAAACTATATTAATTGGAACTATTATTTATATTGAATTTGCCCTATCTTTAAGAACAAAAGGTGACAAATTTTTAAAAAATGCACTTGTATTTGCTCCTGGAAAAACAATTATTGGCTCATTAAAAGAAATTTCTTATATTGATATTGATTTAATACTTCCAAAAAGATTTTCTACAATATTAAAAAATAACCTTAAAATAACCTATACCCAAGATAATCAAAAAGATATACCCATTATCAAAAAGAGTGAATATAACATTATAATAACCAATATTGAAAAAATAAGAATACTCTCTAAAAAAATAACACAAAATTTATTAAGCACAAAAAAACAAATACAAGAAAATGAAAATGAAAATGTTTATAATCTAAGGCTGCTAACACTATCCACTCTTTCTAATTTAGGGATTTTTTCTGATGAAGCACACAATACCTATGGAATACAATTAGACAAAGAGCTTAAAAAAGTTAGACAAACGATTGATTATCTCTCAAATAAAACAGACTTAAAAGTTGTTATTAATACCACAGGAACACCTTATTTCAAAAAACAAATCTTAAAAGATGTTGTTTTTTGGTATGGATTAATTGAAGGAATAGAAGAAAATATTTTAAAAGATATTAGAGGGAATATTTATTCTTATAGTGAAGTTAGAGATGAAAATTTCATATCAATGGTTTTAGATGATTTTTTTAACGAATATAAAGACATTAAAATTGACGGAGATCAAAAATCAAAAATAGCCATCTATTTTCCAACAATAGAAGATGTCAAAAAAATAAAACCTTTTATTGAAAAAAAAGTTTTAGAATATGGTTTAGATAGTAATTGCATTTTTGAAGTAAATTCAAAATCAAGTGATAAAGACAAAGATATTTTTATTAATAGAATAAATGATAAAAACCTACCTTATAGAATATTTCTATTAGTTGGAATGGGGAAAGAAGGTTGGAACTGTCCTTCTTTATTTTCTTGTTGTTTGGCAAGAGACTTAGGAAATTCTAATAATTTTGTTTTACAAGCATCTACTAGATGTTTAAGACAAATTGTTAATAACACTAAGCCAGCAAGAATTTATTTATCACAAAAAAATACTGCTATTTTAGAAAATCAATTAAAAGATACTTATGGAGAAGATTTACAAATTATAAAAAATAGTAAAAATAAATTTGTAGAAAAAAAAATAACTTTAATTAAATATGATGATAAATTACCTCAGCTAAAAGTAAAAAGAAAAATTAAAAAATATTTGAAGAAAGAAAGTGTTATTAAAAATATAAGTATTGAAAAGCCGCAAATAATAGAAGAGAATAAATCTAAATTAATTAAATATGATTTTTCAAAAATTAAAAAGGGAGAATTAACAGAAAAAGAAATTTTAGATATTAAAAATGAAAACAAAGAATTTTAGATATTTATCAAGCAACACAAAAATTAGTTAATCTTTATTCATTAGATTATTTTGAAATATTTGATAAATTGAAAGAATTATTTCAAAATGAAATTTCAATTTTAGCATTTGAAGATATTAAAAAACAAATTGAAAAGCAAATAGATAATTACAAAACAGAAGAAAAAGAAATTGAAGAACTTTTAACCATTATTAAAAAAGAAGGGTTTAAAGAAGAAACAAATGATGATGGAGTTAAAATTTATACCACTACAATTTTAGTTAATAAAGAAAAATTAGATGCTTTATTAAAAGATAAAGCAAGCTATCCGAATTTAAATGATTTAAGTTTTCATTATACCCCTTATAAATTCGATTCAAATTTAGAAGTAGATTTGTTTGAATTTGTATTAAATCAAATTCAAGAGAAAAGAGAAAATATAAAAGATTTTTTATTTGTTGGTGGAATTACTGATAAAAGTAAAACTGATTTAGTTTTTGAATATAGAGATAAAAAGGGAGTTTTAAGAAATTACACCCCAGATTTTTTAATTATTAAAAAAAATGGAGAATTTATATTTTTAGAGACAAAGGGAAAACATTTAGAAGAAGATTTTAAAATAAAAGAAAAGTATTTTAAAGCATACTTGACTAATAAATTTAAGTATAAATTGTTATTGAGTGAGAATTCAAACATAGTTATGGAAGATAAACAATTTATTCAAGATGAGGTTTTAAAATGAAGGAGAGATGGTGATTAACAAACTAAAAAAACTACCACTCCCCCAAGACATAGAGACAAAAAGGGTTTTAAAAAAGGCAGCAGAAGCACATAGGCGTTTAGGAGAACTAAATGGCATCATTAAGACCGTTCCTAATGAAGCAGTGCTATTAAACTTGTTGCCATTACAAGAAGCTCAGGCTAGCTCGGAAGTTGAAAGGATTGTAACAACTATGGACGAGTTATATAAAAGTAAAATTGAAAATAATTTAACGAGCAATATCAAAGAAGTAAGGAACTATGAAAAAGCCCTTATACAAGGATTCACAGGCATTAAAAAAAATAAACTATTAAACAATAACCTTATTCTTTCTATACAAAAAACTTTATTAGAAAATCATAACGCTGGGTTTAGAAAACAACTGGGTACAAAACTAAGAAATAATCATGGAGAAATAGTTTATACTCCTCCTCAAGACCATAACGAAATAAAAGACCTAATGACCAATTTAGAAAAATTTATCAATGATGATTCTATTAGCGAATTAGACCCTTTAATAAAAATGGCGATCATTCATCATCAATTTGAAAGCATTCATCCTTTCTATGATGGCAATGGTAGAACGGGAAGGATTATTAATATATTGTATTTGTCCCTTAAGGGATTATTAGATATCCCTGTTTTATATTTAAGCCGTTACATCGTTGAATTTAAAGATGATTATTATCGATTACTACAGGAAGTAAGAAATAGCGATAAATGGGAAGATTGGATTGTTTTTATGCTGGAGGGGGTTGTTTTTTGTGCTTATGAAATGACTTTATTAACAAAGGAAATTGTTCAACTGATGCAGGATCACAAACAAACGATTAGAAAGAAATATCCTAAAATGTATAGTCAAGATTTGATTAATTCTTTATTCAAATATCCTTATACAAAAATAGAGTTTATTGAAAAAGATTTAAAAGTCCACCGCCAAACGGCTAGTCGTTATTTAGAGACTTTAACCCAAGAAAAAATCTTAGAAAAAGAAGTCAAGGGGAGGAGTAATTACTACATTAACCAAAAACTCATTGAAAAAGCTATTATAGTAAGGGAAGAAATATGGGGATTATATAAAAAAATAAGGGATTAAAATTATATGTCGAAAAAATGACAAAATTTCGACATATTATTGGTGATATGTCGAAAAAATGACAAAATTTCGACATATTATTGGTGATATGTCGAAAAAATGACAAAATTTCGATACGTTTTAGCATTGTTTTTATTATTAAATGAGAATTCAAACATAGTTATGGAGATAAACAATTTATAAATATGAGGTTTTAAAATGAGTGAAAAAATAAATGAAGTTAAAGGAAGACCTATGCTTAACTGGATTGGGAAAAAAACAATCAATATTGAAGAAAATTATCCAGCACAATTGGTAGAACTTTTAACAATGATAAAAAAGAAATAAAATTAAATTTCAATGATTTAGAAAAATATTGGAGTAATTTATTATTTCATGGAGATAATATTGAAGTATTAACAAATCTATTAAATAATGGATTTAGAGGAAAAATAGACCTCATCTATATTGACCCTCCCTTTGATAGTAAAGCAGATTATATTAGAAAAGTAGAATTACGAGGGGATGAAAATAATGAAAAATTAGAGGGAGAAGGACATAACAAATTAGAACAAAAACAATATTTTGATATATGGAAAAATGATGACTATTTACAATTTATGTATGAAAGATTAATTTTACTAAAAGAATTGTTAAGTGATAAAGGAAGCATTTACTTGCATTGTGATTGGCATAAATCTCATCATTTACGATGTTTATTAGATGAAGTTTTTGGAGAAGAGAATTTTGGAAATGAAATTGTATGGTGTTATAGTGGTGGTCACAAAAAATAGAAATTTTCCAAGAAAACATGACAATATATTACTATATTCAAAAACTAAAGAACACATTTTTGATACAGAAAATTTAAGAAAAAAATATAAAAAATCAACATCAGTATCAGGAAGTAGTTCATTTACAGGCAATATCAGTTTTTAAGAGAAAGTGAAATTGATTGAGAATAGGGGTAAATTGTTAGAGGACTGGTGGAGTGATGTGGCAACTATTGGATATGCACACAATCAAATTTTAGACTACCCCACCCAAAAACCAGAAGCATTATTAGAAAGAATTATCAAAGCATCTTCTAATGAAGATTCAATCATTTTTGATTGTTTTATGGGAAGTGGAACGACCCAAGCAGTTGCTCAAAAATTAGGTAGAAAATGGATTGGGGCAGATATAAATAAAGGTGCTATTCAAACCACTGCTAAAAGAATTCAAAAAATCATTAAAGAGCAGGAAAAGGATTTAATCAAGGAGAAAAATTTTTGTAATAGATTTTCTCATTTCAAAGTTAATGATTATGATTTACAAATTTTAAGAACTGAAGCTATTGAACTGGCTTTTGAAAAACTTGGAGTGGAAAAATTAAATGATGATTTTTTTGAAGGGAAGATAGGAAATAGTTTAGTTAAAATAATTGAAATAAATCATCCATTATCTTTATTTGATATAACAGATATTAAAGAAGAATTGAAAAAAAGACCTGAAGAAGATAGGAATATAAAAATTATTTGTTTAGGACAAAGAGAAGATACTAAAAAAGAAATTGAAGAGTGGAATAAAAAATCGAGTATCAATAAATTTGAAGTTATCAATTTAGAAGATAAAGAATTTATGATCCACGAACCTTGTAAAGCTCAAGTGGAATTGAAAAACAATACTATTAAAATAAATAATTTTGCAAGTCCTACAATTCTAAAAAGATTGTCAAATGAAAAAGGTTTATTAAAAGAAGAGATAAAAGATTTTAGAAGTATGATTGATTGTGTTTTAATAGATAATAATTATAATGGAAAAGTTTTTAACATTGTTTATAGTGATGTGCCAAAAAAGAAAAAAGATTTAATTAAAGGTGAATATAAAATAGAAGTTAAAGGAAAAGTTGCTATAAAAATTATTGACATGCTTGGTGAGGAGTGTTTAGAAGTTCATCAGTAGATCACTTTCACACACCTCATTAACACTTTTAAAAATTCCAACTAATGATATAATTTAAAAAAGCGTTCGTAGCTCAGCGGATTAGAGCATCTGACTTCGGATCAGAGGGTCGTGGGTTCAAATCCTACCGGACGCGCATTTTATGGAATATCAATTAAGCCAAATCCAATCTTTCTTAATCGATTTGGGTGAGGACATCCTTCAACTTCAAAAAAAAGACCTCCACATTA
The DNA here is from genome assembly GCF_031769215.1 of Ylistrum balloti. Lineage (NCBI taxonomy): Eukaryota > Metazoa > Mollusca > Bivalvia > Pectinida > Pectinidae > Ylistrum > Ylistrum balloti. The sequence goes on along the minus strand of NW_026782399.1, from coordinate 25,459 downwards.
GCAATAAGAAAGACGGCACCAAGGTGAGTGAAGCGGATCTTTTTTGTGAAAAAAAAATCCATGACTTTCTAAAAAAAGAATACTCCCATCTCATCATTAGCGAAGAAAACCCCCACCAATTCCTATCAGAGGAAGCGACTTGGATCGTTGACCCCATTGACGGCACATCGCACTTTTTAAAGCAGGAGAAGGATTTCGTTATTATGTTAGCCCTCGTGAAAAACAAAGTTCCCTTATTGAGTTTCATCTATGCTCCTGCCTATGGGAAAGGTTATTTTGCAGCACAGGGGGAAGGAGCATACCTTTTTTTCAAAAAGGATTTTAAAGCGATTCCTAATGAAAAGGTGTTTGAACAAAATAGAATTCATGTGGACAAAGCTACCCCTATAGAAAACCGAATTTTTTTAATTAGCAGTATGAAAAAGTATCGTCGAGAAGTCGAATGGTTCGAGTCGCAAGCGATTCATGATTACCAAATTAAGGGAAGCATTGGACTTAAAATCGGTTCAATTGCCGAAAAAAAAGCCCATTACTACTTGAACACCAATAGCTATTTAAAAATTTGGGATGTCCTTCCCGTCCAACTCCTACTCCAAGAAGCTGGAGGAGTGATCGGTGATATGTTTGGGAATGAGCTCACCTACCCTAATAACCATTTTCAACTTGAACAGGGTCTATTCGCCGCTCCACAATTCTCCTTTAAAAATTCTTTTCAACATCTTGTAAAAAACTAAGCGATGACTGAAATTGAAAGCTGGATGCAGTTCATTGAGCATAGCCCCACTTCCTACCACACGGTTGATCAAGTTATAAAGCGACTAAAAAAAGGGGGATTTGTCTGCCTTGACGAAAACACCAATAAAAAACCAAATCAAGCAGGATATTTCATCAGCAAGAACGGTAGCATCATTGCTTTTCTCCTTCCTCGCATAAAAATTCAAAACACGCCTTCTTTTAGGATATGGGGGGCTCACACCGATTCACCCAGTCTGCACGTAAAACCTATTTGTGAGATCAATAAGAAGGGCTATCAAATGATCTCAACAGAAGTGTATGGAGGTGCCATTCTCTCCTCATGGTTGGACCGTCCCTTAGGAATGGCTGGCAAAGTCTATGTTCAAAAAAATAATAAGAAAAACCAAAAAGGTATTGAAGAAAAACTCCTTTTCATCAATGATCCCCTCATGGTCATCCCGCATGCTGCCATTCATCTCAATCGAGAGGTGAATAAACAATTTTCTATTAACAAAGCGACCCACCTCAATGCACTTTTCTCGAATCGAAATGAAAGTTTGAATTCAATCCTTTCTCAACACATCGGTTGCAAGGCTAAAGACATCCTTTCCCATGACCTATTCTTGGTCGATATTGAACCACCTAAAATTTTTGGTCGAGAAAAGCAATTCATTAATTCTCCTCGTCTAGACAACCTTGCAATGGTGCATGCGGGGTTAGAGGGATTTTTAAAAGTTGCCGAACAACAAAACAAACTGGATGCCAAGAAAACTAAGTCCCAAGATTCAATCATACCCGCTGTTGTATTTTTTAATCACGAAGAAGTTGGCAGTCAAACCTATCAAGGAGCTCTTTCCAATTTTCTAACTCAAGCATTAATCGAAATACTTCAATTGACACAATCAGCAAGAAATAAAAATCAAACTTCAAGTGAAAAATATTTTTACGATTGCTTAGCTAAAAGTTTTATGATCTCTGCAGACATGGCACATGGCTTTCATCCTAATTTTGAATCGCTTTATGATGAGAACCATCGGCCTATCTTGAATCAAGGGCTTGTTATCAAATACAATGCCAATCAACGTTACGCAACGGATGGAAGCAGCTCAGCGATCATCAAACAAATCATGTTAAACCACCAGCTACCTTATCAAGAGTATGTTCAGCAAGCAGAAATTCCATGTGGTTCAACTATCGGACCACTGGTGAGTAGCCAATTAGGAATACCAACTGTTGACATTGGAAGTGCAATGTTAGCCATGCATAGCATTCGAGAAACAGCTGGCATTCAAGATCACCTTTACGCCATTCAATTAGCAGAAAAGTTTTTAAGTCATGAATCCATTGAAATTCAATAAAAGGCATAGAAGACTTCGCTACCATCCTGTGATAAGGGACATGGTACAAGAAAACCGCCTTCACCCAAGTGATCTCATCATGCCGATGTTTATTAAAGAAGGTTCTCACATTAAGCATCCAATCCAAAGCATGCCAGGACAATATCAATGGAGCCCTGATCAAGCACTTCTTACCTTGAAAGAATGGGTTCGCAAAGGGGTGCATTCCATTATTCTTTTCGGAATTCCCGAAAAAAAAGATGAATGGGGTAGTGAAGGTTGCAATCCAAACAGCTTCTTGATTAAAACCATTCAAGCAATCAAAAATACATTTCCTTCTTTATTGGTTATAAGCGACATTTGCTTCTGTGAATACACCGATCATGGACATTGCGGACTAATAATAAATGATGATGTAGGTAATGATGAAACCCTTCCTCTTATAGCTAAACAATCACTCATTCATGCCCAAAATGGATCTGACATGATTGCACCGTCTGGCATGATGGACGGTATGGTAGCTTCCATTCGCAAGGAGCTCGACGATCATGGATTTACTAAAACACCTATCATGAGCTATGCGGTCAAATACGCTTCTTCATTCTATGGACCTTTTCGAGAAGCAGCAGAGTCTACCCCGAGTTTTGGGGATCGCAAAACCTATCAAATGAATGGGGCAAATTCCGACGAAGCCTTGCATGAAGTCCAATTAGATATAGAAGAAGGAGCAGACATCCTAATGGTGAAACCAGCACTCCCTTACCTTGACATTCTCCAACGACTTAAAACCCGCTTTAATTGTCCCATTGCTGCTTACCAAGTTTCGGGTGAGTATTCCATGATTAAAATTGCTTGTGAAAAAGGATTGTTTGATGAAAAAGCCATCGTAGAAGAATCGCTAACTTCTATTAAGCGAGCAGGGGCGAATATGATTATCAGTTATTTCACAGAATCCATCATCCAGGATCTTTAAATCCTAGATGATGGAACTACCCCCAATGCTTCTCTATTGTAGTATTGACGGTTAATATTCCGTCAAAAGGTGTAATATCAATTAATAATTTTTCAAGTTGAGGGACGGTCTTTTTAACTAAATCTGTAGGCACATAGAAAACCAATTCATCATGCACCTGCATGACCATTTTGATCGGTGAACCTACAAATTTTTTTTGAACATTCACCATTGCTCGTTTAATGATATCGGAAGCAGTCCCTTGAATGACCGTGTTGAAGGCGATTCTCTCAGCACGGTTTTTTACAATCATGTTTTCAGAATTAATGTCCTTGATGTAACGTTTCCTTCCGAAATAAGTTTCCACCCAACCATTTGTTCTAGCTTGGTGAAGGATTTTTTCTTGATAACTCTTCACATTGGAGTAATTTGAAAAAAATATGTCAATAAACACTTGAGCATCGTTACGGGGTATGCCCAAGTCTTCTGCTAATGAGAAAGCCGATATGCCATAGATAACTGAAAAATTAATCGTCTTGGCAATTTTTCTCTCCTCCGAGAGAACATCCTCCATCGGCTTTCCAAATAATAGGTGAGCGGTTTGAGTGTGAATGTCCCGATTACTTTCATAGGCTTCTAGAAGTTTGGCATCCTTAGATAAAAAACCCACAATCCTTAATTCTACTTGGGAATAGTCAATGGATACAATTTCGTAACCCGAATCAACCACGAAAGCACGACGGATGCCCTGGCTTCCCTCACTAACTGGAATGTTTTGCAAGTTAGGAGAAGTGGAACTCAGCCGACCTGTAGCCGTAACGGATTGATTATAATGAGTATGAATACGACCTGTACGAGGATGAACTAATTTGGGAAGTGCCTCCACATAAGTATTGAGAAGTTTAGCTGTCTTGCGGTGTTGCAATAAAGATTCAGCAATCGGATAATTCTTTTTTAATCTCTCTAAAACATAGTTATCCGTGGAATAGCCGGTTTTTGTTTTCTTAACAGGATTAATTGACAATTTTTCAAAAAGAATAGTTTGAAGTTGCTTAGTCGAATTAATATTAAAATCCTCGCCAGCTAATTCGATAATTTCTTTTTCAGTAATCGACAAACTTGTTTGGAGAATTTTTTCTAAATTTTTTAAATAGTTCGTGTCAATAACAACTCCTTCAAATTCCATATTGGCAAGTACCACAAGAAGAGGCAATTCCCAGTTTTTGTAAATGTCCAACTCCTTATCATTAAGTGCCTTTCCTTTTACTTGAATTTCATAAAGTAAAGTCGTGTACTCCCCATCTTGAAAAGTGTAATCCTCCAATAGGTCCTTTGGAATATCAAGGATGCTTTCATACCCCTTACTCATCTCTTTGTAGCTAGGCTTACTCACCCCAAAATGACTTTGAATCAGGTCTTCTAACTTGAATGCATTGAGGTCTGGCTCAGTCATGTAAGCATGAATCATTGTGTCATGCTCGATTCCGTTAAGTTCAATTCCCTTTTCTTTTAAGATAGAATATTCAAATTTAAGATTATGTCCAATTTTTTTTATCTCATTGCTTCCAAGCACTTTTTTAAAAGTTTCGATCCACTTCATTTCTAAGTCTAGTTTATGGGTCACAACTGGAATGTAATAACTGTGTTGATTTGGCAATACAATAACAGCCGACACCACCTTAGCATCGAAAGGAACTAAAGATGTTGTTTCCAAATCGAAGACGAATTGTCCTTGTAATTTTATTGTTTCAACAAGATCCCCCCACTCTTCATGATGCAGGGTGTGTCTAGTGAACCTCTTCAGGTGATTTTTATCTTCTGTAATTTCAGTTGGTGAGATACCTTTCAAAATCTCAAGGATGGTTTTCCCTTCAATTTTTTCAAATGGTGGGAGGAGTGAATACTTTTTAATCAAGGAAGTGCATTCATGTAGTTCCCAAATGTCTTTTATTTTTTCAGCTTGACAAGACTGATAAGTGAGATCATTAAGTGAAGGAAGATCTTCGATGAAAGACTTGTCAAGGCGATTTAATTGCTCTTTCAAGCAAACTAATTCCCTAGAAATGAATGCTGAGTTCTTATCCTGAATCAACTTTTTCCTATGTTTCTCTGGAATCTTATCTAAATTTTTATAGATGGAATCAAGATCGCCAAATTCATTGATGAGCATGACAGCGGTTTTCTCACCCACTCCCTTTACACCGGGAATATTATCGCTACTGTCCCCCATCAAGGATAAGTAGTCAACAAGATGGTTGGGTGGTGTCTGGAATTTTTTTTCGACTCTCTCTTGATCAAAAATCACATACTGTTGGTTTTGGCGATCTAATTGAACAACACGGACTCTTTCATTGACTAGTTGCATCAAGTCCTTATCGTGAGAGAAAATTTCTACTTCTTCTTGTGATTGTCTCGAGTAATGAGCAATGAGATCATCAGCTTCCAAAGAGGTTTTTGAAACAACTGGAATGCCCAAGAAATCAAGCACTTGAACGATAACTTTTATCTGCTTTGAAAGACTATTCGGCATAGGTGGACGATGAGCCTTATACTCTTTGAAGATTTCATGACGAAATGTTTTGCCTTTGGAATCCAAAACACAAACAAGATGATCGTGCTCCCGTTCCTTAATCACCTTGTGTAGTGAATTAAAAAAAGAGAAAATAACAGAGGTTTCTTCGCCCTTACTGTTTACAAGGGGATTTTTTATAAAGGCATAATAGGACCTATAAAAAAGACCATAGCAATCAATAAGAATTGTTTTCCTCACTATTAATTAAAAAATAAAAGAGATAGAGACAAACAGAAAAGAGTAAATCATCATGATAGAAAAAAACACTAAACAAAAATCAAGAATCACTTGTATGTTTTTCCTCTTTTCCCGTTTAATTGTTGCTTCTCCATTAAGGTATTTCTTAATTTTAAAAAATTCATCATCAACTTCAACATCTCCAAATTTACCTGAATCCAATTCAACTAAAAAGTGTAAAATACCTTTCTCATTTCTTTTAATATCTATAATTTTTCCTAACTTCACATCAGAGTAACGGTAAGGATAAATTGATTTTTCATTATCTTTATTAAGAGAAACATAGATCTTGTCATTTTTTTTTAAATCAGTAGCCACCCTTCCATGAACAGGATCAATGACAGGAAGGTATGTTTTAACACCTACCTCTGGATCTAAATTCCATTGAATAGTTTCTTCTTCTGACTCATCATTGATTTCTTTGTCTTCATTGGTTTCTTTTTCTTTATTGATTTCATCCATAGTATTTCCCTTAAAATTAAAAAATTTATCTTTACTAACCTTCTCTGACTTCATTTCTAATTCAGCATCTTTAAGGTTCCATTGAGTTTCAAAAAAAAAATTAATACGCTCATAAAGCATTTCTAAAATTTTTTGGTGTGATAAGTTTTTTTTAAATTCAAATTTTTTGTTATAAAATTCTTTCTTCATTCGCTTAATAAAGTTATTGTAGACAAAAAAATGATTCTTAACAGTAGTGAGATAAAGTTTTTCCAGTTCACCTAAAAATTCTTGAAATCCCATATTGACATTAAATTTTTCAAAAACAATTTCAAAGTTCGAAAAAATAATCTTAGGTTGATTAAGGAAGGTAACTTCAAATAAATCGGAACTAAAATTTCTATTTATCTCTATACCTAAAAGTCCACATAAAAAAATCTGGAAGGCTTTCATTCTACCTTTTGAATTTCCGTATTTAACCTTAATATAGTAATAAGATTCCTGTCTTAAATTTTGATCCTCTTCCTGCAAAACTTCTTCGTTTTCAGCTACTTCATTCAATTCAGTATGATTCACCATCTCTATAATATCGAAATTCAAAGTTAGAAAAATTAGTTTTGATTTTTATTCAATTCAAAGAATCAGCTAAGAAAGTTCACAACTTTAGAGACAGTGATCATCGAATTCCCATAAATTTTTTATTTTGATTAGCAGTGAATATCTGCGTATTAGGAATTAATGGAATTTTAAGTATTTGACGAAGAGAGTTTGGAAAAAAAGATTATTTGGAATTTTTCTGATTACAACTAAAATTTTTTATTTTTTATCTTTAAAATTGTTATTTTTACAAAGCCCACGGAAAAAACGAGTTTTCCCGAAGATGTCTTCTTGTAGTTCTCCTTTGAGAAAAGGGAAAAGTCTTTTTACCTTCTCTCCTTGCTTCCAGCCCAATTCTAAATAAACCATTCCCTCCTTCTCAAGCCACCCATCAAGATGATAGGACAAATTCCTGTAAAAATCCAATCCATCCCATCCTGCAAATAAAGCGATGGAAGGTTCATAGTCGACAACTGAAGAAGATAAATCTTTTTTTTCTTCCCAACCAATGTAGGGAGGATTGGAAACAATTAAATCGAACCTTTCTTCATTCAACTTTTTGGAAACTTCCCCTGAAAAAACATCTGCATTTATCCACCTTATTCCATTCTTGATAGATTTAGGAAGAATTCTTTGATGATTTCTTTTTGCTACTCGAAGAGCTGAACTAGAAATATCCACCCCTGTTATATCGGCATTAGAAAAGTATTTTTTCAAAGTAATTCCGATCACTCCACAACCTGTTCCAATATCAAGAATTTTTATATTTTTTTTATTTGAACGTTCAAGAAGGTAAGTAAAATAAGGATCTGTAATGACTTTAGAAACTAATTCCTCCGTTTCAGGACGGGGAATAAGAGTATGCCGGTTCACTATAAATTCGTCTTCGAGAAATGAAGCCTTCCCAAAAATATACTCAAATGGCATGCCTCGATAATACTTAAAAGTAGACAAAATTAATTGAACGAATGATTGAAAAGAATTTTTGTTTTTGTTTCCAAATTTATATTCAATGGGATGACTACCAAAATTTCTTTCATCATGAAAGGAAAATCTTGTTTCCAAATTTTTTTAAAGAGTGTACTATTAAGCAACCCGTTTAAAAAGATATTTTCAAGCATCTTTTAAATCTTTTAGGAAATTATAGGATTCAGCAAAGGATAAAAGTTATATTAATGGTTTAACTTACAGAAAATCATTTCACAAGTCCTTTTCGGCTCCAAGGATAGAAAATAAACATTGGTGTCCCACTGATCATCATTTTAGGAACACTTCCAATATAGCGGGAATCCAAAGATTCATCTCGGTTATCACCCATTACAAAGAAATGGTTTTTTGGAACTGTGATAGGTCCGAAGCTATCCCGAAAAAGTGAAGCAGTCTTAGTCTGCGTATCGTAGGGCCAGTGTTTTTTTTCAAATTCAATTTCAGGAACTATGAGTGATGTTGAAACTCTCAATGGATGATTAAAAGAGCCATCTTCATTTTTTTTTGAATGGGTAAGCGTCTCCTTGGTGATGAGGAATCCTGCACTTTCCTCGTCAATTTCATATTCCTTAGCCCAAACTAAAGGTTCATCATTGACATAAACTACTTTTTTCTTAATTTCCACCTTGTCACCTTCTTTGGCAATAACCCGCTTAACATATTCTTTGGTTAGATCCACCCAATCATTTGGATAAAAAGCAACTTCTCCTTTATTGTTTTTCAACTGAGGAGAAAGAACGGCCAAGGCTTTTTGATAGAGATAGAAATAGGGGGTTTTGAACAAGACTGTAGCAATGATACTCACTCCAGCTACAGGTGTGTTGAAAACTTGTTTAATAAAAGATGACGGCTTGCTAAATTGATAAGTCATTGTAATTTTATGTTTTTCTAAGCTACCGATGTTTAAATCTTGAATTTCTTTCTTGTAGGTATTGTAAATTTTCTCATGAAGCCGAATCCAAACATTTGCTTGAGAGCGATGGAGAATAATATAGTTTTCCTGTTTGTCCAAGATGTCATAATCATCATGGGAGATAAGCCCTTTGAAAGATGATTCCTGATTGATTTGGTTTAAGAATTTTTGTTTTCGCGGATCGTAGTCTAACCTGAATTCATAGAAATTCTCTTCCTTAGGTCCTCTAAAAATGATGATGTCTCCCACTCCTGGATCTCGAATAGCTGGCAAACGAAACCCCGCCTTGTCTTCCGTAAAAGGGATCTTAAGACCATAGTAGAATCGGTTAGCTAAAAGGGTATCCCCTATCTTGAAAGTAGGTATCATTGACCCTGTCGGGATTTGGTAGACAACCCCAATGGTGGATCGAATTAGAAGAACAATAATAATTGCCCATAAGTATTCTTTCAAATGCTTCTTTGGGTGTACCAAGTATTCAATGGAACTTTCGTAAAGTTTATCTAATCCGCTTTTTTTATTTTTGTCTTCAGTCATTTTAATTTAGATAATTTTTCTAAGGTATCCTTGATTACTCTTTCTATGGTGGGCAATCCCTCGGAAGAGAGGTCTTGGATGATAGAAGGCACGACATCTTTTAACTCGCTTTCCTTATAACCTAGCTGTATTAAACTTGCTTTGACTTCTTGCTCCAGTGAGGAATTTGGTATGGAAACATTTTTTTCCACCTTGAAAAGAACAATCATTTCCTTTGCTTTTTTATTTAAATCGATAAAAATTTTCTCTCGTGTCTTGCTTCCCAATCCCTTTACATTTTTTAATTGTTCAATTCTTTTGTTCGCAAAAATGTCAAGGAGTTGTTCGGGAGAAAAGTCATCTAAAACCTTAATCGCCATTTTAGGACCCACACCAGAAACCCCAATAAGAGATTGGAAAAGTGATCTCATTAATCGACTCCGAAACCCATAAAGTGTGTTTTCTTTCTCACCTACCACTTGATGGATATAAACTTTCTTGTCTTCTTCAACTGCTAATTCCTGTGCAAAAATTAATGGCACATAGACAAGGTAACCCACACCTTGATTGTCAATAGTGATCACACTCTCTTCTTTGAAAGTAATTTTACCAAAAAGATAATCAAACATCGTACTCAATCCGCTACAAATTATTAATGATTAGGAAAACTTTTCATGGGTTGAGAACCCCAATTCTTTTCTTGATAGAACCAGTGACATATTGTCATTGCTAAAGCATCAGCAATATCATCTTGTGAAATGGGCGTTTTCAAATTAAGCAATCGAATCACCATGGATTGAATTTCTTTTTTAGAAGATTGACCGTGACCAGTGATAGCCTTTTTAATTTCATTAGGAGTGTATTCAAAGATTCTAATGCCACGTTTATTAAATAAGTTGCAAATCACTCCTCTAGCATGGGCGACTTCAATAGCAGTTTTTTTGTTCTTCATGAAAAATATTTTTTCCACCACAGCATCGCAATCAATATGCTTAATAGAAGGCAAGTGACGATCTAGAAGTTGATGCAAGTTTTCTTCAATCTCTGTCAAACGATCATAAAAATTTTTTTTTTTGTCAGTAACAATCATTCCTAAGTCCACTATGCGAGGCTCATTATTAGAAGGTGCAATGAAAGCATAGCCGATAGTAGCAAAGCCAGGGTCTATCCCAATAATCATTCTATCCCCTCACCAATTCATTTGAGGAAATAGATGTAACATCATCAAGATCATCCAATTGATCGATTAATGATTGAAGTTTCTCGGCTTGATCTTTATTTATTTCAATAGTATTTTTTGGGATCATTGAAATTTCGGCATGCGCTAATTCAAAAGATTTTCCTTTATTTTCTTTAAGCTGCTCATAGACTTCATTGAAATTCTCTATAGTAGTGTAGATAATATAACCTTCCTCTTCAGAGATCACATCTTCAATAGGAAGCTCCAGACCTATTCCCAAAATTTGATCTTCTTCAATTGATCCCTTTTCAATATGAATAACGCCTTTTTTTTCAAATTGCCATGCGACTGATCCAATCTCTCCTAGGTTGCCTGTATTTTTAGAGAACACCTTCTTGACTTCTGCTACGGTTCGATTTTTGTTGTCAGTAAGACAATTGACAAGGATTGCTACTCCATAAGGTCCATATCCCTCATAGGTACTTTCCATGTAATCAACCCCATCTTTACTTTCACCTGTACCCTTGCGGATAGCATTTTCAATATTTTTATTTGGCATGCTAGCACTTCGAGCTGTCATGATCACAGTTTTAAGTCGTGGATTAGATGCTGTATCTCCACCACCATTGCGCGCTGCTACAGTGATTTCTCGTGCAATCTTACTAAATAGTTTTCCCCTCTTGGCATCAGCTAAACCCTTGCGGTGCTTGATTGTCGCCCATTTACTGTGACCAGACATCCCCTACTCCCATTCAATTGTAGCAGGCGGTTTGGAGGTGATGTCCCAAACAACACGTGCAATTCCTTCCACTCTACCAACGATTTCATTTGCTACTTCGGTAAGCTCTTCCTTACTTAATATTTCAAAATCAGCTGTCATTCCGTCTAAACTAGAAACGGCTCTTAACACAGCTGTATACCCGTAACTACGCCTGTCTCCGACCACACCAACTGACTTAACAGGCAGAAGCACGGCAAAGGACTGCCAAAAATTTTTTTGTTGATTATACTCCATTAATTTTTTTTGGAAAATCCAATCCACCTTCCGCAACATGACTAATCGTTTTAGGGTAACTCGTCCTATGATACGCACGGCTAATCCAGGACCAGGGAAAGGTTGACGATGGATAATCGAATCAGGCAATCCGAACTTCTTGCCGATTTCACGTACCTCATCCTTAAACAACTGCTGAAAGGGCTCAACGAGTCGCCCTTGTGCCTGCATCTTCAAAACTTGTTTCACTCTGTTGTGGTGGGTCTTGATCGTCTGTGAATGACCATGAGGAGAAACTGATTCAATTACATCAGGATAAAGAGTCCCCTGGGCAAGATAATAAAAACCTTTAGACTCTTTTTTAAGGATTTTAATAAATAATTTTCCGATAACTCGACGCTTTCTTTCTGGATTACTCACCCATCTAAGTTTTTTTAAAAAAATTTTTCTCGCATTTACATATTTAAGTGGAATTAAAAAATGCTTGCGAAACTGTGCCACTACTTCCTTAGCTTCGTTGTAACGAAGCAATCCATTATCAATGAAGACACATAAAAGCTGATCTTTAATAATACGATGAAGGAAGACTGCCAACACCGAAGAATCCACGCCTCCACTTAAAGCGAGAATAACCTTTTTATTGCCAATTTGTTTGCGAATTTTCTCGGTTTCCATTTCGATGAAGGAAGGCATATTCCAATCCAATTTCAATTTTGCGATCTTAGTAATGAAGTTCAACAGAATTTTTTCACCCTTTTCGGTGTGACTTACTTCTGGATGAAATTGGACACCATAAATTTTTTTCTTAGGGTTGGCAATAGCAGCAACACTGTTTTTAGTCGTGGCAATCACTTTAAAATCATTTATAGACTTGGGGTCCAATTCATCGCCATGGCTCATCCAAACCTTCAACGATTTGGATGATTGTCCTTTGCAAATTCCCGAGAAAAGGGAGTTTTGTGTGTCTAAAATCTTTACTTTGGAAAGACCATATTCACTTTCTGAGGAACTTTTAACTTTTCCATTAAAAAAATGGGCTATTAATTGAAACCCGTAGCAAATTCCTAAAATAGGGATGGAAAAATCAAATATTTGGAGATCGCATTGAGGAGCATTTTCTCCGTACACTGAAGACGGTCCCCCTGAAAGGATGATTGCCTTAGGTTCATAAGAGAGAATTTTAGGAAGAGGAGTGTTATAAGGAAGAATAATGCAATAAACACCTATTTTCCTTATCTTTTTGGCTATTAATTGACTGTATTGTGCGCCAAAATCAAGAATGATAACATCATTTCCCACTGATTATTTGCTTATTTGATCGTTTATTGTTATTTTAATTGTAATATAAGTGAGATTTTAATACAAGGTAATAAAGAAATGGTCAAAACCTTATTTTTCCGATGAATTTTACTTATTCTTATAAAGGTTAAGAATATTCAATTAGACATTAAAACATACCGAGAATTAGAAAAAGGACCTATAAACAGGTTATAATTATATAACCACGGGTTAGTGAGGCTTAAATAAAGGTGTATTATAATAGAAAAATGGAGCATGGTATTAAAAATCTTCTTTTTATCAATATTGGAATATTTCTCATACAAAACATCTCTTCCGTATTAGCAAGCACACCCCTTTCTTTTGAAAGAAATTTTGCATTAGACTACCTTTCCGTTGTTTATGAATATAAAATTTGGCAAATTTTTTCCTACATGTTTCTTCATGCCAACTGGTGGCACTTATTTCTAAATATGTTGGCGCTGTTTTTTATTGGTTCTGATATTGAACGAGAAATAGGCACAAAACCTTTCTTACAGTTCTATTTAGCTTCAGGACTGGGTGCTGGATTATTCATTTTTCTTGTAGATGCACTATTGGTTTTAATTGATTCTAATAATATAACAACCTTAGGGTATACCGTTGGAGCAAGTGGGTCCATTTTTGGCTTGCTTTTAGCTTTTTCTATTCTTTTTCGAGATCGAGAAATTACTTTATTATTGTTTTTCATTCTTCCAGTTACTATCAAAGGCAAAAATTTATTGCTTATTGCATTAGGTTTGTCAGTTTTTATTCCTATATTATTCGGTAGTAATATGAGAATTTCCCATTCTGGACACATTGGAGGGGTAGTTTCAGCTTTACTTTTCATCATTTTATTCCGAAAAAACCGTAACTTTTCATCGCTTCATTATTCTCTTAAACGATGGTGGGAAAATACGATAATTTCCTTTAGGAAAACAAAAAATAATAAGAATTTCTTTAGTTCCTCCCAGTTTTATCCTAAAAATGATGTGACCAATCTTGATGAAACAAAAATGAACGAACAGGAAATTGAAAATAAAATTGATCAACTACTTGACATCATATCTTTAAAAGGCATCAATGGACTAAATGAAAAAGAAAAGAAATTCTTAGAGAGGGTCAGCTTCTTATACCGCCATAAATTCCCAAAATAAATCAATTATTATGAAATTTCTAAAAAAATTTTTTAATCGAGGAAGAAGTTATATCTATATTTACTCGCATTCCAAGAGCAAAAGTATTCGAATTTCTAAACCAAGTTGGCTTGCCTCCAGCTTTTTCATTTTTTTTTTATGTTTTCTTCTCTTCATCACATTTTTCAGTTTTAAGCAAATCAAAATTTCCTATCAATTGTATCAACAAAAAAAATTACTTGATCACAAACAAGAACTGGCTAAAAATTATAAAAGCCTAATGAAAGATTATTTCTACAATCATGCAAGAAAAGAAAATTATATTAAAAACAACATTGCCATCCTATTCGACAAAAGTTTTACTAAAAAAGCCATCGGTGGAAGATTGCTTAACCCCGCAAAGAATGAGAAGCTACAATCTCAACAGATCAATAACCTACCTCTTTTAAACGACAAGTTTTTTGAAAGAATGGACAACAATTTTTACGAAGTAGTGGACCAAGACATCGAAGAGATGGATAGTATATTAAATCAAATCAGTCGATTTGAATTTTTTATTAGTAGAAGAAAGGAAATGATTAGAAGCCTACCTGTCCTTTGGCCAATTAAAAAAGCCAATTCAGAAACACCAAGCAAAGATCAAATGGTTGCTCCTTTTTACACGATCAATGAAAAAGAATTGAACTCCCAAAACTTGTCTCTAAACATCCATAATACTTCCTCCGTTATTTCTACCTCACGAGGACGGATAGAAGACATCATTGACCAGGGAACCAGTAAGGAAGTCATCGTTTCCCATGAATTTGGGTTTAAGACTGTTTACAAAGGACTCAACAAAGTGAACCTTAAAAAGGGTGACTTGATTGAAGCAAGAACGGTTATCGGAGAAGTCGGCAATCATTCCTCTAACGATAAGAAAAATAGCTACCCTTTTAATTATCAAATCAAAATAGGAAACTACCAACTAGATCCAAAAGAATTTCTCATCTTTAGTTATTAGTTTTTAGTTTTTTTAAAATCCTACCCTTCTATTACTTAATCTATTTTCAAAAGATTTTTAAAATTCTTAAAGCATTGCTTGTTCAATGCCTCCACTTCTATTCCTCGAAGATGAGCAATGAATTGCTGTATATGGAGAAGATAAGCTGACTGATTAGGTTTCCCTCGAAAGGGGACAGGCGACAGAAAGGGAGCGTCCGTCTCGGTGAGGATTCTATCCAAAGGAATTTTTTTTGCAATTTCTTGTAGACTAAGATTCTTCTTAAAAGTCACCATTCCTGAAAAAGAAAGACAGAGTCCCCATTCTAAACATGCCTTGGCGTTATTTTCATTCCCTGTAAAGCAATGTACCGCCCCCCTTTGATAACCCGATTGTTTAACGACCTCTAAAGCATCTTCATAAGCATCGCGTATGTGCAAAAAGAACGGCAAGTCATATTTTTCGGCTAATTTCAACTGTTCCAAAAAAAGTTTTTTCTGGAAGTCTTTTGTACGATTCAGGTGATAGTAGTCAAGCCCAATTTCACAAATTGCTGAAATGTGTTTCTTATACCTCTCGAGGACTGCCTCCATACCCCCTATCAATTCTTCTAAACTTTCTTCTTTAAATTTTTCAGAAATTCTGGAATGGGGTGCTACTGCCAATCCTAACAATACTTCTGGAAAGTATTGAAGGTTTTGATAACGATTTTCAAAATCTTCAAAATGAAGTCCAGGATCAAGGATGTGAGTAATCCCATTTTCACTTGCTAATCGAAGATGGTCTTCAACAGGCAATTTGCATAAAGTAAGAT
The DNA here is from genome assembly GCF_031769215.1 of Ylistrum balloti. NCBI lineage: Eukaryota > Metazoa > Mollusca > Bivalvia > Pectinida > Pectinidae > Ylistrum > Ylistrum balloti. Next base: position 9,770 of record NW_026782399.1, on the reverse strand, counting down.
GGGAATGAGTATCAACAATTGCCATCGGGAACTATAAGCTTTCTTAGAAACTTTTTAAAATGCCACGATAAGCTAATGTGCATGATTATTCTTATATTCTATATAATTCACTAAAGCAATACCACTAACTTTCACTGGCTACTACTCCTATTAAACACTGCCAAGGCATCATCCTCCTCACTTACCACATAGATATTGTTTCCATCAGGGCTAACCGTGACAGAATATGCCCCATCCAATCCGTCCACACCGTTAGTACCGTCTTTAAAAATGGTGCTATAGTTGAGTGCCCCAGTTGTCGTGTTTCTGTTAAACACTGCCAAGGCATCATCCTGAGAACTCACCACATAGACATTGTTTCCATCAGGACTAACGGTCACAGATTTCGCCCCATCCAATCCGTCCACACCGTTAGTACCGTCTTTTAAAACGGTGCTATAAGTGAGTACACCAGTTGTTGTATTTCTGTTAAACACAGCCAAAGCATCATCGACAAGACTTACCACATACACATTGTTTCCATCAGGGCTAACGGTGACAGCGACTGGACCATCCAATCCGTCCACACCATTTACTCCGTCTTTTAAAACGGTGCTATAAGTGAGTACACCAGTTGTTGTATTTCTGTTAAACACTGCCACGGCATCATCATTATAGCCTGCCACATAGACATTTTCCCCATCTGGACTAACCATGACAGCGGCTGGACCATCCAATCCATCCACACCGTTAGTACCGTTTTTAAAAACGGTACTATAGGTGAGTGCACCAGTTGTCGTGTTTCTGTTAAACACTGCCAAGGCATCATCGTCAAAACCTGCCACATACACATTGTTTCCATCAGGACTTACCGTGACAGAATATGCCCCTTTCAATCCATCCACACCGTTAGTACCGTCTTTAAAAACGGTGCTATAGGTGAGTGCACCAGTTGTCGTGTTTCTGTTAAACACTGCCAAGGCATCATCATTATAGCCTGCCACATAGACATTGTTTCCATCAGGACTTACCGTGACAGAGATTGCATGACCCAATCCATCCACTCCATCTTGTCCATCTTGTCCATCTTTAAAATTAGTGGAATAGGTAAGTGCTCCAGTTGTCGTGTTTCTGTTAAATACTGCCAAGGCATCATCATCCCAACCTCCCACATAGACATTGTTTCCATCAGGACTAACGGTCACAGATTTCGCCCCACCCAATCCGTCCACACCGTTAGTACCGTCTTTAAAAACGGTGCTATAGTTAAAGGTGTAAATAGGTCCGGTGATGCTACCACCACTGTCTGTGTCACTACAAGCAATAAGTATAAAAACTAACAATATTAAAAAGAATGCTATTTTTAATAAGCTAAATTTATTAAGTGAATTTGAGATAATTCGATTAGCTTCTAAATATTTGTTTACTGTGTTAACTTTATTCTTTTTATTCATTTTTTTCTGCTCATCTATATTATTAAAGTAATATAGTCAAATAAATAAAGCCGAGAATCGCAATTTCACTGGCTACTACTCCTGTTAAACACTGCCAAGGCATCATCCTGAGAACTTACCACATAGACATTGTTTCCATCAGGACTAACGGTCACAGATTTCGCCCCACCCAATCCGTCCACTCCACCTTGTCCGTCTTTAAAAACGGTACTATAGTTAAAGGTGTAAATAGGTCCGGTGATGCTACCACCACTGTCTGTGTCACTACAAGCAATAAGTATAAAAACTAACAATATTAAAAAGAATGCTATTTTTAATAAGCTAAATTTCCAGTCAATTTGAGATAATTCGATTAGCTTCTAAATATTTGTTTACTGTGTTAACTTTATTCTTTTATTCATTTTTTTTTCATCTATATTATTAAAGTAATATAGTCAAATAAATAAAGCCGAGAATCGCAATTTCACTGGCTACTACTCCTGTTAAACACTGCCAAGGCATCATCCTGAAGCACTTATCACATAGACATTGTTTCCATCAGGACTAACGGTCACAGATTTCGCCCCACCCAATCCGTCCACACCTTTATTACCGTCTTTAAAAACGGTACTATAGGTGAGTACTAAAAACACTGCCAAGGCATCAACAAAACTATTAAAAATTGCCATCAGATAGATATTGTTTCCATCGCCGGTCAGTTGCCGTATCTCTGTCTTTAAAAACGGTGCTATAGGTAAGGCACCAGTTATCATCTGTCAAACACCGTCATCAACTGCCACATAGACATTGTTTCCATCAGGTGACTAATCCGTCCACGCCATCTTGTCCGTCTCTAAAAACGGTACTATAGGTGAGTACGCCAGTTGCCGTATCTCTGTTAAACACTGCCAAGGCATTATCATCTCGACCTGCCACATAGACATTGTTTCCATCAGGGCTAATGGTGACAAATAGAGTACCCCCCAATCCGTCTACTCCACCTTGTCCGTCTTTAAAAACGGTGCTATAGGTAAGTGCGCCAGTTGCCGTATCTCTGTTAAACACTGCCAAGGCATCATCATCCCGACCTGCCACATACACATTGTTTCCATCAGAACTTACGGTAACAGAAGATGCTCTATTCAATCCGTCCACGCCATCTTGTCCATCTTTAAAAACGGTGCTATAGGTAAGTGCGCCAGTTGCCGTATCTCTGTTAAACACTGCCAAGGCATTATCATTATAGCCTACCACATAGACATTGTTTCCATAAGGACTAACCACGACAGAGGTTATCCCATCTAATCCGTCCACGCCATCTTGTCCATCTTTAAAAACGGTGCTATAGGTAAGTGCCCCAGTTGTTGTATCTCTGTTAAACACTGCCAAGGCATCATCGTCAAAACCTACCACATAGACACTTTCTCCATCAGGACTAACGGTGACAGAAAATGCCCCTTCCAATCCGTCTACTCCATCTTGTCCATCTTTAAAAACGGTGCTATAGGTGAGAGTATATTCTATTATGTTCCATTTGGCATACAGAGTTAGGTCGTTAGTAACTATCGTACTTTCAAAATAAAAAATAGTGGTCAATGATTCATCTTCGTACCATCCACTAAAGCTGTAATTTGCTCGTGTAGGATCGGTAGGTTCAGTTGCTTTCTCACCAGAATTGACTTGCTGGGAAACAACCGTGCTACCACCGTCTGTATTAAAGATTACGGTGTAAATAGGCGTAGTGGTGCTACCACCACTGTCTGTATCACTACAAGCAATAAATATAAAAACTAACAATATTAAAAAGAGTACTATTTTTAATAAGCTAAATTTATTAAGTGAATTTGAGATAATTCGATTAGCTTCTAAATATTTGTTTGCTATGTTAACTTTATTCTTTTTATTCATTTTTTTCTGCTCATCTATATTATTAAAGTAATATAGTCAAATAATTGTTTTAAAAACTTAGTTAAGATTAACATATTTTAATGAAAACTTTTTAAAATGATTTTGTCAAGTGGAATTAAGCTCGAGCTCGAAAAACACCGCTTATTACTAAATAAAGTCAAATAAATAAAGCCGAGAATCAACATTTTCACTGGATCCTACTCCTGTTAAACACTGCCAAGGCATGATCGTTCAAACTTGCCACCACATAGACATTGTTTCCATCAGGACTAACGGTCACAGATTGAGCCCCATCCAATCCGTCCACTCCACCTTGTCCGTCTTTAAAATTAGTGGAATAGATGAGTGTGCCAGTTGTCGTATTTCTATTAAACACTGCCAAGGCATCATCGAAATCACCTACCACATAGACATTGTTTCCATCAGGACTAACGGTGACAGATTGAGCACCATACAATCCATCCACTCCACCTTGTCCGTCTTTAAAAACGGTGCTATAGATAAGTACACCAGTTGTCTTATTCCTGTTAAACACCGCCAAGGCTCTATCGCTATTACCTACCACATAGACATTGTTTCCATCAGGACTAACGGTCACAGATCGAACACTATTCAATCCATCCACTCCATTTTGTCCGTCTTTAAAAACGGTGCTATAGATGAGTGCACCAGTTGTCGTATCTCTATTAAACACTGCCAAGGCATCATCATCCCGACCTACCACATAAACATTGTTTCCATCAGGACTAGCGGTCACAGATTGCACCCCACCCAATCCGTCCACTCCACCTTGTCCATCTTTAAAAACGGTGCTATAGATGAGTGCACCAGTTGTCGTATCTCTATTAAACACTGCCAAGGCATCATCATCCCGACCTGCCACATAGACATTGTTTCCATCAGGACTAACGGTCACAGATTCCGCCCCATCCAATCCGTCCACTCCACCTTGTCCATCTTTAAAAACGGTGCTATAGATGAGTGCACCAGTTGTCGTATCTCTATTAAACACTGCCAAGGCATCATCATCCCGACCTGCCACATAGACATTGTTTCCATCAGGACTAACGGTCACAGATTCCGCCCCACCCAATCCGTCCACTCCATTAGTATTGTCTTTAAAATTAGTGGAATAGGTGAGTACGCCAGTTGTCGTATTTCTATTAAACACTGCCAAAGCATGATCGAAAGAACTTGCCACATAGACATTGCTTCCATCAAGACTAACGGCAACAGATAGCGCCCCACCCAATCCGTCTATATCATTGGTGTTGTCCTTAAAAGCGGTAGAATAGGTGAGGGTGTAAATAGGCACGGGGGTGCTATCACCACTGTCTGTAATAGGCACAAACACGATGATGCTACCACCACTGTCTGTGTCACTACAAGCAATAAGTATAAAAACTAACAATATTAAAAAGAGTGCTATTTTTGATAAGCTAAATTTATTAAGTGAATTTGAGATAATTCGATTAGCTTCTAAATCTTTGTTTACCATGTTAACTTTATTCTTTTTATTCATTTTTTTCTGCTCATCTATATTATTAAAGTAATATAGTCAAATAATTGTTTTAAAAACTTAGTTAAGATTAACATATTTTAATGAAAACTTTTTAAAAAAAGCTTCAATTTAACTTAAGTTTTATCAATGCTAAAAACAGTTTCTATGTTATTATTTACCTTAAGAAATCAATGAAAATTAGAAAAAAATTTGATGATTGGATTACCATTCAAAAAGACAAGAAAAAGAACGATCCCGATAAATTTCAACTTCAATTAAGGAAAATTGAAGTTGAAATTTTGGAAAGTAAAATAAATAAAAAACTTCGGGAATTAGGAGAAAATGCTTTTACCCGTTTTAAAAAAAAAAAAAGTCGTTTCTCTCAATATTAATGAAATAAAAAAACTTTTCAACGAAATCGATAGCCTGCTGACAGAAAAGAAAAAAAAATTAAAAAACAAATAAAAGTTAACATGGAAATTTTAAACACTAAGAATTACATTGTATTGATTTTACTTGGTATTTCGATTGTTACTTTGGCAATCATTTTGGAGAGAATATTTTTTTTCATTCGATTTAAAAGTAATCGTGCTCAATTCATCAAGGAAATTAAACTTACATTGGAAGGACACTTGACGACTGAAAAAGTAAAGTTAGCCATGCAAACCTGTAATCATTCAATTCGCCAAAGCCCCTTGGCCTATGTGGTGAAGGTCATCCTTGAAAACATTAATGAAAGTAAAGAACATTTAGAAAGCATTGTACAAATTGAAACACAAAAACAATTACAGCAATTTGACAAATTTCTCAATTCCCTTAACACAATCTCAACTATCGCACCTCTTCTTGGTCTTTTAGGTACAGTGTTAGGTATGATCAAGTCATTCGTCGTTATCTCACAAGGCAATATTGAACAAGGATCCGTTGCATCTGGAATTTCAGATGCTCTCATCACCACAGCAATAGGACTTGTCATTGCAATTCCATCGGTGGTCGCTTATAATTTTTTTGTTCGATGGACAGATAAGTTGTTTAATGATGTTGAAGTTGGTAGTAGTGAAATCATCAATTACCTTAAACCTTAAAATAAGCATTAATAAGAATGGATAATACTATTTCTTTCTTCTCCAAGGATGCCACTTCTTGCCCCATTTGTGAAACCCAATTCCATATTGAGATGCTAAGAAGTGGAAGAGGCAGACTCAATACTTCTTCTCTTGACTTGGACTTAAGAAGGAATTACATTCCAAGCAAGCAATTTGGATTAATTTACCCATTGATTTATAGCATTATTGTCTGTCCGTCATGCTGGTTTGCTTCTTTGAAAGAACACTTTGTTAGTGGAATCCACGATAATGAAAAAATCAAATATTTTAAAGATCAAAGGCAGGAGCAAGCCCTCACCCTCAATAAGGGAGAACCTCTTAATTTTAAAAAAAACCGGAATCTCCAGCATGGACTAATTAGTTATTTCTTAGCTATTCACTGTTATAGTTTTGTACTTCAAAAAAATTCAAGTAATTTCTTTAAGGGACTTTGTTCTTTAAGAGCCAGCTGGTGTGCAAAACAAATTGCCGAGGAAAATGAAAATGAAGACTATAATTCCTTATGTATTCATTATCGTTATTTAGCAAGCATCTTTTATGAAGAAGCCGCTGAAGAAATTGAAAAAGGAACAAACGAAATAGATATTTCTTACTATGGTCCTGATATTGATCATGATTTTGGATTTCAAGGAATGGTGTTACTCAATTGTTTGTTATCCAATGAATTTCTTGACTTGATTCAAAACGACGATGAAAAAATTGAAAAACTCAATCGCTTGCGAATCAAACTTTCAAAAGTTTTTGGAGTTGGGAAAATCTCTAAAAAATCCCCTTCCCCGCTTGTTGAAAGAGTTCGTATTGTCTACGAACAAATTAAAAGAAGCATTGAAAAGCTACAAGGATCACCTCTTCAAGAAGAAGACTTTTATTCTTAGTCTAAACTCTCTTCTATTGTAATTATTGAAAATACTTTTTCACCTCACCTATGATGGAAGAAAATTTCATGGTTCTCAAAAGCAACCCTCACTTGCTACCGTTCAAGGGTATATCGAAAAAGTTTTAGAAGATTTTTTTTCCTCAAAAATTCCAACTCTTGTATCGGGCAGGACAGATAGTGGAGTGCATGCCGATCATCAAACCTTCACAGCTGAAATTAATTCTCCACTCCTACTAAAAATAACTTTAAAAAAACTAATTCGAATTTTAAACCACCAACTCCCTGCAGAAATTAGAATTACTTCACTCCAAAAAGTTGATGCATCTTTTCACCCAAGGTATTCGGCACAATTGCGTTTTTATCGCTATCAAATTTTTTTTCTTAATCCCGACCAATCCACACCTTATTTGAAAGCCAATCATATTGAGTATTACTATTACATTGCAAGTCCTAAACCGGTTTTAAACAAACTTCAAAACTATTTTAAACCGTTAGAAGGGCATCATGATTTCAGTAGTTTTTCCACAAGCACTCAAAGCAAAGAAAAAAATTACCGAAGAACCATTTATAAAATTGATCTGACCTTGCAAGGCAGGAAGTTGTGGATTGACATTTACGCAAATGGATTCTTAAGAAGCATGGTGCGATCCATAATTGGAAATGCATTCTTTACTTATGAAAAGGGATTACCTGCAAGTCATATTAAAAAAATTTTAAAAGCAAGAGATTGCACCCTTGCTAAAAAAAGAGTGCCTCCTCATGCATTATTCTTGAAAAAAGTTTTTTATTGCAACCCCTTTTTACCATTTAATAAAACGCTTAACAATTAAAGTTTATGATAAATTTGAAAAGCCACTAATCGCTGATCAATGACAACAAAAACATTGTTAATCGACACCAAACACAATAGCCACATCGATCAAGCGGTGAAGAATAAAATTCTCCCCTACCTTAAAAAGTCTGTTCAAAATCCAAACAAGGTTTCACTCTATTTAAAGCAAACCCTAAAAAATTGCGCTAACCCCAAATTAGCTGTATTAAGAATAGTTTCATTAATAGAAAAGATTGAAGACAAGAATGAATCAACAAACACACTCTTAGAGCTTTCTAAAAAACTCTTCTCAGAAAATTCTAAATCCCTCATTCAACTAATCACTTTATTTTCTAACAGTGATATATTAGGACAATATTTTCTAAAATTTCCATTCTTGAATGATTTCCCAATTGTTAAAGAATCCACTCAAGATTTTGATAATAGGGTGAAAAAGCAATTTAAAAATGAATGGGAGATCTACCAAACTAATCATTTAACCTCCAAACCCAGTGGGCTTCCTGATCTTTCTTATTTTTACCGTTATTTAAGAGTCGCTAAGATTAAGCAGTTCACACAAATAAGTATTTCGGACTACTTAAAAATGGACAGTTTTGAAGAAACAGTGAATAAAGTTTCCTCATTTGCAGAAGCTACCATTCAATTTGTCATTGATGTGATCGGGTTATCAGAATTTCCTCTTGCCGTTATCGCAATGGGCAAATTAGGAGGACGAGAACTCAATTACCAATCCGACATTGATTTAATGTTTGTTCTCGCAGACCCAGAAGATATCCTTCAAAACAAAGTATCTCATTCTTCCTATCCTACCATTATCAAAAAAATTCACCTCTTCATTGAACTACTGGATAAACTCACTTCGGATGGTTTTGTTTTCAAGGTGGATTTAAGGATAAGGCCAGAAGGGAACCAAGGACCTCTCTTCTTAACCCTTAAACAATACAGGAAGTACTATGAAAAAAGAGCCGATTCTTGGGAATGCCAAGCCCTCATCAAAGCTCGAATGGTCGGAGGCGATGAAAAGGTCGGTAAACAGTTTGAAGAATTGAGAAAAGAATTTGTCTTCAATCAAAATCACTCATCCAAGAAAATGCTTTTCAGCATTGCAAGAATGAAAAAGAAAATTGAAATCTTCTTCAATTCCCAAGACTTCAAGGACATCAAACTCTCTCCAGGAGGAATTCGAGACATCGAATTTATTGTCCAATTTCTCCAAATTAGCCACGGTCAAATTACCGACTATTTGAACTCAACTGATACCCTATCCACTCTCAAAAAACTGGCATCTTATAAAATTATCAATAAAAATGAGTATAACTGCCTATATAATAACTATTGCTTCCTAAGAAGAGTGGAGCACTATCTCCAACTACAAGATTTCTTGCCCATAAGGGAAGTCCCTCAAAAACCCGAATTTCAAGACTTCATCGAACACTTGATGGGCTTTCCCGAGTCTTCTAAAGGTCAGTTTATCGAAAAAGTTCAGTCCATCATGTTGGAAAACCGAGAACTATTCACTGCCTTGTTTGAAATAACCCTATCATTCTATGAAAAATTAGAAGAGGTTAGTGAAAGAATTCAAACCATGGAAGATCAATCTTTACTTATCCCATACTTTAATCTTCATATTCAAAAACTTGAAAGCGATTATTTTATTAATTTCTCTTCACAAAAAATTCTCAAGCATATCAAGCAAATGGTCTCTTTAGAAAAAAACAAAGAGAATTTGGAAATAGAAGTGACCTTGGACAAGAAAGATAAAGAATCCATCAAGGTGGATATCATCACCAATGACCACATGGGAGTTTTTTCTCTTATCTGTGCATTACTTTCCCTTCACGGTGTATCCATCATGACAGGAGCATCGTACCTTTATGCGGGAAGCAAAAAAAACAAATCTTCAAATCAAGATTCTTTTTCATCCACCTCATCTATCCGTCACAAAGGTTTCTCAAAAAAACTTTCTTATCATTCCAATCCTTTTCATCATTTCAAAAAAGCAACCTATCATCCAAAAAACAAAATCATTTTTTCAATGCATGGGAAATTTGTAAACAAACAACAAGAAGATTTTCAAAAACAACATTTCAAAAAAAGTTTTACTGAAGACATCAAGAATCACTTAACCCTTTTG